>NC_084627.1:52928468-53015709 GCF_033978795.1 Nerophis ophidion | reverse complement strand
TTACCATTTCATTTTTTGTGAATGGGTACCCTGTAGTACTGACCATAGTTTAGTCAGTGTCTGTAAAGTAAATCATTTGATACCCTTCTTTTTTCTGAAGAAAACAAGCCACTGGTTTAAGAGTCTCAAAGAATATAATAAGATACTGTATTTCTCCAACAATGCAAGGAAATTATGTGGTTGAGGTGCAGATTATATATACAGTAACACAATTAAAATGTAATAACAAAAACAATGACACTAAACATTTTCTCCTATGGACATATGTTACAGACTAAATGATTACATTATCCATCCATTTTTGTACCACTTGTCCATTTCGAGGACAGACAACATTCACACACTTCTGTAGGACCAATTTAGTGTTGCCAATCAACCTATCCCTAGGTGCATGTCTTTGGAGGTGGGAGGAAGCCGGAGTACCCACGCAGTCATGGGAAGAACATACAAACTCCACGCAGAAATATCCGAGCCCAGATTGAACCCAGGACATTCGTATTGTGAGGCATATACACTAACCCCTATTCCACCGTGCAGCCCATGATTACATTATAATGATAAAAGGAGCTATGAGTTAGAGCAAATCTCAACATGGTTTCCTAACAAGAGCGCTCCCAAAACACAGAAATATTTACCCAGAAGAAACAGCTTGTGTTGCAATGAAAAATAATGGATCAGTTGGAACAAAATGGAATTGTAACTAGGCTCGCATTGAACCCTTTCATGTGCCAAGGCGGCCAATGTTAGAACCAGAGGAGTTAGATAAAAGCAACATGTGGCTACCTTCCTTCCATCCAAGGTGAAAGTAGATTTGAAAAACATCAAAGCATGCCTGCCTGAATCGCGCAGGTCATTATAATAAAGTGTTCTTATGGAAAATACAAAACAGTGTCGTTGAAGCAGGAACAAAACAAAGCTGAAAGGAAAAAATAAACACATTGTGCATCTGCATACTTGCCAACCTTGAGACTTCCGAATTGGGGGGGGGGGGTCTGATGTGTGGGGCAGGGTTAAGGGGAAGGAGTATATTTACAGCTAGAATTCACCGAAGAAAAAAAAAAAAAATATATATATATATATGTATGTATATGTATATGTATGTATAAAAGAAAAGTGAATTCTAGTTATATATATATATATATATATATATATATATTATGTCACGATCCGCGACTCGGATCGTTTATGGTTTTTGCCTTTTGATATGTTTTTCATCATGTTTGTTTCGGAACTCTGCCGATCCTTGTGTTTGAGCACCTTCCCCGTTTGTTTTAGTCACCATGGCAACGTAATGTGCTCCTCCTTACGGGCTCCTGTCACACACCTGTTTTCTGATTATTATTTGTGTATTAAGCGCACCTGATTCCTTAGTTCGTCCTCGGTCCATAGTTTGCTTTACGCAACAAGTCACGGTTAGTATCCTGTCTTAGAGTTTTTGTGCTAAGTTCCGCCTTAGCTTCCCGTTGCGCTGGGCACGTCTTTTGTTTTGTACTTTATTTAGTCTCCTGCTAAGTTTTAGCTTTAGGCTTCTCGTGCGTAGGCACACGCTTTATTTTGTCATTTTGTGTCAGTGTTCTGTTGTTTTATTAAAATCAAGTTCTTACCTGCACTCCTGCCTGACTGGTCGTGTGCATCCATGAGGTGGCAACCCCGCGCAGCAAGTGCGCCGTGTACGCGTGACAATATATATATATGTATATATATATATATAAAATAAATACTTCAATTTCAGTGTTCATTTATTTACACCTATACACACACATACCACTCCTCTACTCATTGTTGTATTTTGAAAGTGCAATGCTTTACAGCCAGTAGCAAAGCCTTTGAATGAGCATAGGTAATGGGCAGCATCTGCGAAATGTAATTTGCAGGAAAGGTGTGAGTTTAGGGTTGAATTGGCCATCCTTGTTCTATCTCTGTCACTATCTTTCTAACCATGCTCAACACCCTCTCTGATGACTTGCAAGCGCACTTCTTCTACTCGTCGCCGTCATGATTGTCTCTTCTTCGTTCTTTTGCTTCGTCTTCTTCTTTTTTGTGTGTGCAGTTTGTGCACCTTCCAAAAGCCGTAGATGTTATATAACGTGACTGGGCCGGCACATCCCAATGGACACTGCAAACTTGTATTCTTGGGGATCTCCATCAATTTAGTAAAAATGCATTTCTTTCAATATGCATAATAACAAAAAGGGTAATATTAAAAAAAATAGATAGATGTTGATAGTCCAACACAATCTGACTGGTATACACAAGCTGTGGAGAGGATATCAGTAGAAAAAACTTCATTTAGTTGAGATAATAACGAATCATATATTGTAATATGGGATCCATTATTTAAATTAGTTTTAACTATGAAATGAACCAAAATGTGACTGATTTTTTATCTTTCTAAAAATATTGGACAAAGTGTGTTGTCAAGCTTAGGAGATGCGATGCATGTGAAAGCCACTGTGACACTATTCATTTTTATTTTATTTTTTATAAATGTCTAATAAAATGTCAATGAGGGATTTTTTAATCACTACCATGTTGAAATTGTTACTGGTATTGATACTGTTAATCCATCCATTTTCTTCCGTTTATTCCCTTTTGGGGGCGCTGGCGCCTATCTCAGCTACAATCGGGCGGAAGGCGGGGTACACCCTGGACCAGTCGCCACCTCATCGCAGGGCCAACACAGATAGACAGACAACATTCACACTCACATTCACACACTAGGGCCAATTTAGTGTTGCCAATCAACCTATCCCCAGCTGCATGTCTTTGGAAGTGGGAGGAAGCGGAGTACCGTACCCGGAGGGAACCCACACATTCACGAGGAGAACATGCAAACTCCACACAGAAATATCCCGAGCCTGGGATTGAACCCAGGACCTTCGTATTGTGAGGCAGACGCACTAACCCCTCTTCCACCGTGAAGCCCGATACTGTTAATATTTTATATAATATATGTTGATAATATTGTATTTTGTTTCACTAGTTTCGGATTGTTCTGTGTCATGTTTGTGTGTCCTCTCAATAGCTGTGTTTATTGTTGCTGTTCTGACTGTTGTTGGCTTGGGTTTGTTTTGGAATTGGATTGCATTGTTATGGTATAGCTGTGAATTGTTTTGTTGGATTGAATACATTTTAAAAAATTCAAACAAAAATAGTAACAATTGTGAAAGACTTTTAGTGATGAGTACAGATTCTTAAGACATTGCATGTCCATAGTGGAATAATGCTCTCGCATGTATAACAGCGTACACATGTATTGATCGGAGGCTTGTTTTTGATCAGTACAGTCAGTCACATGTTATATTTTTTTAGTGATCTTGCCGTCTGTGCGCCATCTCACTAAACGCATCAACGACAAGTAGGCCAGGCTTGCAGGCCACAGTCAGTCGATGGAGTCAATAGCTGCAGTAGGGCACAACATCCCCTCCACAATAACCGCCTCGTGTTGGGCCATTAGGATCCACCAGCACAGCGAGCAATGGATTGGGACGCGGCAACATGGTCCATAAAATCATCATCCCTTTACTTCAACTGGGGGGGGGGGGGGGATCATCAATACTGGCAATAGCACACACGGTCACACAGAGGACCATAACACGGAAAGGACACCTTCAAATATAACAGGGTGTGTAAATAGACCAGCCAAGCTTGTACACTTCATTATTTTTCCTTATGAATCAGCATTAGCTACACCGATCTCGGCATTAAAATAATCTGCACGATTTTCGAATTAGGAAAAAATGGCTACATTTCTGGTTATCTTAGTTTTTGTAGCTATACCAGTGTTTACTCCATGATCTTTTAGCTCGGTTTGTCGTATCAACTTGCTTTAGTTTTGAGCAATTTCCAAAACCCTTAAATGAGTTTACTGTGCCTGTGTTTAAAGGGGAACATTATCACCAGACCTATGTAAGCGTCAATATATACCTTGAGGGTGCAGAAAAAAGACCATATATTTTTTTAAACCGATTTCCGAAATCTAAATGGGTGAATTTTGGCGAGTTAAACGCCTTTCTGTTTATCGCTCTGGAGGCGATGACGTCAGAATGTGACGTCGCCGAGGTAATACAGCCACCATTTTCATTTTCAACACATTGTAAACATTGGGTCTCAGCTCTGTTATATTCCGTTTTTTCGAGTATTTTTGGGAACCTCGGAGACATCATGCATCGTCGGTGTGTTGTCGGAGGGTGTAACAACACTAACAGGGAGGGATTCAAGTTGCACCACTGGCCCGAAGATGCGAAAGTGTCTGCCGCCAGACCCCCATTGAATGTGCCAGAGTAACTCCACATTTTACCGGTGATGACAGACATGGCACAGAGATGTATGGATAACCTGCAGATGCATTTGCAATGATAAAGTCAACAAAATCACAAAGGTGAGTTTTGTTGATGTTGACTTATGTGCTAATCAGACATATTTGGTTGCGGCGTGACTGCCAGCTAATCGATGCTAACATGCTACGCTAATCGACGCTAACATGCTATTTACCGGCGGTGCTAAAGCAGACATGGCACAGAGATGTATGGATAACCTGCAGATGCATTTGCAACGATTAAGTCACAGTAATCACAAAGGTGAGTTTTGTTGATGTTGACTGCCAGCTAATCGATGCTAACATGCTATGCTAATCGATGCTAACATGCTACTTACCGGCGCTGCTAAAGCAGACATGGCACAGAGATGTATGGATAACCTGCAGATGCATTTTCAACTATATTACGTTTCCTTCCACCCACATTTAATGCGAAAAAAAACACTTACCAATCGACGGATTTAAGTTGCTCCAGTGTCACGAGATGTGAATGTCCTGATCGTTTGGTCCGCACATTTTACCGGTGATGCTAACGCAGCTATTCAACCATGCTATGGCTATGAATAGCGTCAATAGCTATTTGCTCAATAGCTTCAGTTTCTTCTTCAATACTTTCATACTCCAACCATCTGTTTCAATACATGCGTAATCTGTTGAATCGCTTAAGTCGCTGAAATCCGAGTCTGAATCCGAGCTAATGTCGCTATATCTTGCTGTGGTATTCGCCATTGTTTGTTTACATTGGCAGCACTGTATGATGTCACAGGGAAATGGATAGTCGCATCGCAAATAGCAAAAATCAAGCACTTTAAAGCTTTTTTTTAGGGATATTCGGAGACCGGTAAAATTTTGAAAAAAACTGCAAAAAATAGAACAAGCCACTGGGAACTGATTTTTTTAAATTCTTTTTAACCCTTTTGAAATTGTGATAATGTTCCCCTTTAAAGGCCTACTGAAATGACATTTTCTAATTTAAACGGGGATAGCAGGTCCATTCTATGTGTCATACTTGATCGTTTTGCGATATTGCCATATTTTTGCTGAAAGGATTTAGTAGAGAACATCAACGATAAAGTTCGCAACTTTTGGTTGCTAATAAAAAAGCCTTGCAGACGATGTGCGCTTGACGTCACTTGTTGTAGAGCTCCTCACATCCTCACATTGTTTATAATGTGAGCCTCCAGCAGCAAGAGCTATTCGGACCGAGAAAGCGACAATTTCCCCATTAATTTGAGCGAGGATTCATGGATGAAAAAATGTAGATTGACGGACTAGAAAAAAAAAAGGCGATTGCATTGGGAGCGATTCAGATGTTCTTAGACACATTTGCTAGGATAATTCTGGGAAATCCCTTATCTTTATATAGTGTTGCTAGTGTTTTAGTGAGTTAAATAATACCTGATGGTCGGAGGGGTGTGTCCAGAGTCTCTGAGAGAAGTTACGGCAGCTGCAGCACGACAGAAGCTTCGCTGATCTCCGGTAAAAGGCGACTTATTTCCACAATTTTCTCACCGAAAACTGCTGGTCGACATGTAGTCGGGATCCATGTTCGCTTGACCGCTCTGATCCATAGTAAACAAGGGAAACACCGTGTGTTTGTGTGGCTAAAGGCTAAAAGCTTCCCACCTCCACCTTTCTACTTTGACTTCTCAATTATTAATTGAACAAATTGCAAAAGATTCAGCAACAAAGATGTCCAAAATACGGTGTAATTATGCGATGAAAAGAAACTACTTTTGGTCCTGTGTGGTGCTGGGCTAAAATGTCCCCTCCAACCAATAACGTCACAAACACGCGTCATCATTCCGCGACGTTTTCAACAGGAAACTCCACGGGAAATTTAAAATTGGGATTTAGTAAACTAAACCGGCCGTATTGGCATGTGTTGCAATGTTAAAGGGGAACATTATCACAATTTCAGAAGGGTTAAAACCAATAAAAATCAGTTCCCAGTGGCTTATTCTATTTTTCGAAGTTTTTTTCAAAATTTTACATCTCCCGGAATATCCCTAAAAAAGCTTTAAAGTGCTTGATCTTCGCTATTTGCGTTGCCACTGTCCATTTCTCTGTGACGTCACATAGCGATTCCAATACAAACAATGGCGAATAGCACAGCAAGATATAGCGACATTAGCTCGGATTCAGACTCGGATTTCAGCGGATTAAGCGATTCAACAGATTACGCATGTATTGAAACAGATGGTTGGATTATGGAGGCAGATAGCGAAAACGAAATTGAAGAAGAAACTGAAGCTATTGAGCGACTAGCTATTGACGCTATTCGGCCATGCATGTCCGTCTTAGCATCGCCGGTAAAATGTGCAGACCAACCATTCAGGACTTTCGCATTGACACTGGATCAACTTAAATCCGTTGATTGGTAAGTGTTTCGCATTAAATGTGGGTGGAAGGAAACGCTGGATGTAAATATAGTTTCAAATGAACAAACAGATAGCCTAAATAGCATGTTAGCATTGATTAGCTGGCAGTCATGCCGCGACCAAATATGTCTGATTAGCACATAAGTCAATAACATCAACAAAACTCACCTTAGTGAGTTTGTTGACTTTATCGTTGGGAATGCATCTGCTTTGAGTGTCGCAGGGTATCCAGACATTCTTGTCATCTCTGTTCCATCTCTGTCGTAGCATCGGCGGTAAAAACCAAACGAGGGACTTTCGCATCTCTTGACACTGCAGCAACTTAAATCTGTCGATTGGTATTTGTTTGTTTGGCATTAAATGTGGATGGAAGGAAAGGCCGGATGTAAATATAGCTACAAATGAGGCATAATGCTGCAATATGTACACACAGCTAGCCTAAATAGCATGTTAGCATCGATTAACATGCCGTGCTAATCGATGCACATTCTACGTAAATCAACTTGATTCCGTCCCTGATCGTGTTGTTCCACCCTCCGACAACACACGACGAGGCATGATGTCTTCAAGGTACCGGCAAACAGTCGAAAAAACGGAAAATAACAGAGCTGATTTGACTCGATGCGTGTGATGTGGTAGGGAAAAATGGCGTTGATGACCGATGCGACGTCACGTTCTGACGTCGTCGCTCAGAGAGGGATAAACAGAAAGGCGTTTAATTTGCCAAAATTCACCCATTTAGAGTTCGGAAATCGGTTAAAAAAATATATGGTCTTTTTTCTGCAACATCAGGGTTTGTATTGACGCTTACATAGGTCTGGTGATAATGTTCCCCTTTAAGATTTCATAATTGATATATAAACTATCAGACTGCGTGGTCGGTAGTAGTGGGTTTCAGTAGGCCTTTAAATGTAGAGTCCATAAATGTATAGAAAAGTTAGAGGGCTTGATTTGTGTTTAAAAGTGTGCACTAGAGTTGTACGGAGATGCGCGGATAGGCAATTATATCATCCACATCCGCGTCACCAAAATTGTCATCCACCCGCCATACACCCGAACCAACATTTTATCGGGACCGTACCCGCCCGCCAACCGCCCGCTGTATAACATCAGAGGTTGGCCACCGTTACCACTCACAGAGCTATTTAAACCTGTTTCACAGAGTAATGATAACAATTGGAACCGCTAACGTTCTCGTGACTATTCAATAGCGTTCATCCTGATGACAAGAATATGGGCGTGCTGTGAAGCCATTGCCTTAGACACCTTCAACAACATGTACGAATCGATTGTTGGTCCAGCAACATGTTGTGTGCAGCTTCCGCAATCACACGTATGAGATTGAAAGGCATACTGGGTGATACAGAGTACACTGATGGTTGTGATATAAACAACTTTAACACTTACTAATATGCGCCACGCTATGAAGCCACAAAATACAAGATTGACAAACACATTTCTGGAGAACATCCTCACAGTAACACAACATAAACGCAACACAACTAATACCCATAATCCTTCGTACGTGGCGGGGTTTGGGGTGTATAAAATAGTCAGGAAGTGCCATGAATACAAAGGATAATGGGTATTTGTTGTGTTGCGTTTATGTTGTGTTACTGTGAGGATGTTCTCCCGAAATGTGTTTGTCGTTCTTAATTTGTGTGGCTTCAAAGCGTGGCGCATATTACTAAGAGTGTTAAAATTATTTATATCACAACCATTAGTGTACTCTGTGTCACCCAGTATGCCTTGCAGTTGTGTGCGTGTTGCCGCGGAAGCCACACACAACATGATGCTGAACTGACAAACAGATTGTGTATGTTGTAGAAGGCATCAAAGCCAATGGCTTCATAGCACGCACTAATATTTAAAATTTGGGTGACTGCCGGCAGTCATTCAAGAGAATAATAGCGTCTCCTATTGATTTCTTCGCTTAATGACACGGGTCTTAATTGGCTCTTTGAATGGCAAAGGATACCGATCCCAGAACCATGTATATCAAATGTATCCGGATGGTTCAACCGCCACCCGCCCGAATCTAATTAAAATACATTTTTTCGTCATGTCAACCGCCCGACCCGCGGTTTATCCGCGGACTCCGCGGATGAGACCGCAAACCGCGCATCTCTATTGTACGGTATACCTGTATTCGTATAGCAAGGTGATACTGATGAATCATATTCGGTACTATACAGCCTCCTAAAAGTACCGGTCAACCACCCCCTTCGTCACCCGTCGTCACCACTTTGTGTCATTGCTGGTTTACGAGCAGACAAGCATGTTCAGCAGCGCGCAGTCACAGAGTACTTACAAGCAGACACATTGTGTAGACAGAAAAGGGAGAACTTTGCCTTCAAAACTGTTGATAAAGGTGAAGTTATAACACTGAAACACCGAAGAGGTGCTTTAAGACATGGCTAGCTCGCTAGCGGCTAAAGTCCATCCGCAGTCTGTAGTGTTGTAGCTACTTCTAGATCACTAATCCTTGCCTTCATGAAGACAAAGTAAGTTTCTTACAAGTATCATCCCTGCAGTCTAGGAATAGGTAAACATGACCACGACCCATCAGGAGCAAGGGCGGAGTCTTGCTCAAGGACACAATGGACATGACTAGGATCGTGGAAGCTGGGGATCAAACCTTGAACCCTCGAGTTCCTGGCACACCGCTCTATCCTCTAAGCCAAACCATCCATTAGATAACAGTAGTGTAATGTAAAAAGATAACAGTGGTGTGTATGGTGTGTTGCTTTAGTCAGGAAATAGTCGGGGTTTCATGTCTGCATTTGTTGGGACATTTCTCAGTTACCGTAGCTATCTGCCATTCTTGTTTTGCCAACAGATGATGCAACAGATGAGGTCTGTTCATTCTATTTCACATTCTTAAATGCAAATCAAAAAACAAATTTCTGACAATTTTTTTCTATTTTGTTTTCCGACCAAACCCCGCCCCCCCCAAACCCGCCCACCTCAACCAACGCACAGAGGGGGGGGGGGGGGGGGGATTGGTGGTAGCGGGGGTGTTTGATGTAGCCCAGAAGAGTTAGGAATGCATGGGATTCTGGGTATTTGTTCTGTTGTGTTTATGTTGTGTTACAGTGCGGATGTTTTCCCGAAATGTGTTTGTCATTCTTGTTTGGTGTGGGTTCACAGTGTGGCGCATATTAGTAAGAGTTTTAAAGTTGTTTAAAAGGGCACCCTCAGTGTGACCTGTATGGCTGTTGAACAAGTATGCCTTGCAGTCACTTACGCATGTCCGGAGAAGCCACATACAACATGTGACTGGGCTAGCAACCAGGTTGTAGAGGGCGCTGAAGGCAGTGCCATCATGGCACGCCCTTATTATTGTTGTTGGGGTGGATAATCAGCAGACATTCGAGAGAATAGTTGCTCTGCAATTCGGGACTCTCCCAGAGAAATTAGGAGGGTTGGCAAGTGCGATGCTGTCACGCGGCATTCATATAAAACTCCCGGGTGCCACTAACATTAAATTTTCATATTAAAGTGCGGGCCGCGTGTCTGAGACCCCTGGTCTATATATAGCACAAAGCCAAAAAAAAAATAAAAATCTGTATGCAGTGTTATTTCCTTATAAATTTCAAAAGAGTTTTGTGGCTCCCATTGATATATTTATTTTGTGGAACGGGTCAAAAGGGCTTTTTGAGTGGTAAAGGTTGCCGACCCCTCATCTAGAATAAACATACAGGGAGCAAAGAAGCGAGGATACAGCAGACCATTCGATGATATAAACAAAGGGACACACAGGACGTTAATAACACCAGTATCACTAATACTTTGTTACTATACAAGTCACAACATGTAAATGGAGTATTGTTGGTGGTTTTCGAATAGGTATTTATTGGATTTCATGGGCGAAATAGTGCATCTTTTATTGGCTCCTCTGTAAGCTGACTTTTATTTACGTTTATTTAATATTCCGAATGGACTTCACGGTGGCAGAGGGGTTAGTGCGTCTGCCTCACAATACGAAGGTCCTGCAGTCTTGGGTTCGATCCCAGGCTCGGCATCTTTCTGTGTGGAGTTTGCATGTTCTCCCCGTGAATGCGTGGGTTCCCTCCGGGTACTCCGGCTTCCTCCCACTTCCAAAGACATGCACCTGGGGATAGGTTGATTGGCAACACTAAATTGGCCCTAGTGTGTGAATGTTGTCCGTCTATCTGTGTTGGCCCTGCGATGAGGTGGCGACTTGTCTAGGGTGTACCCCGCCTTCCGCCCGATTGTAGCTGAGATAGGTGCCAGCGCCCCCCGCGACCACAAAAGGGAATAAGCGGTAGAAAATGGATCGATGGATAATATTCAGAATGCATTTTAAAAAATCCATCTGTCATGTTATTCATGGTTGTGAATGATAGGCGAACAAAAAAATGTGCAGTTTCCCTTTAAATATACAAAGTGTACTGCTCTTAAACCAATGTTTTTCTTTTTTAGTATCGATACATTTTCGTTTAAAACTGATATACTTAAATTGATATCTTCAGGAAGACAAACTTGCCTAGCACAAGTCCATGTAGTTGAATATAAGGAATATAAATTGATATATCAGAATCGGTAATAGTCTGTGCCAATAAGTTGAATCCCATAAAGTGATTGTGCTATAAGTATTGTACTTTTTACACATTAGCTGTTTGATTGTAACGTGCATCCTAATTATAGTTTTGATTATCAAATTTGGAGGTGTTGAAATCGCTAATTATCGAGCTAGCACATTTTGAAAAGTGGTGCCTTACCTTTGGGCGCTTTCTATCAGGCATCCTTGCTTTGTTGGCATGGAAAATTGAAACATCATCTAGAGGCAGGACGTTACGAATACGCCTGTTTGCCTGTCGAGTGCTTGACCGTCTGCAACCGAAAGTGATTTCCTGTTTTGCAAATGTGTTAAAATATGGTATGGTTTGATTTTACGAGAAACTGTACTTGATAGTTTGATGGAATTTATTCTTTGATGTGGCGAAGAGCCACAAATAAATTAATGTATGGCAACCAATGTTTACTGTGTCATAAAGGTATCTACAAATAAATAAAAACTACTGACATTGTAGATGATCAAAATCATACAATTAGTAACAATTGTAACAAAAGTTTAATAAAAAATAATCCATTGTTTATTTAAAATGCAAAAATAATATACATTTTCCCTTAACAAGAGTCTCAAATTGTTTTGCTACAGTTAATAATAGTTGTGCATTAATAAACTATCAAAATTTGAAACAACGTAATCCAACTGCTTGAGCAAATAGTCAAACAGTTTAAGACCAAAGTGCAATTGCAAGAAATTTAGGGATTTCAACATCTACGGTCCATAATATCAAAAGGTTCAGACAATCTGGAAAAATCACTCCACGTAAGAGGCATGGCCGGAATCCAACATTGAATGACCATGACCTTGGATCCCTCAGACTGTATCAAAAACTGACATCAATCTCTAAAGGATTTCACCACATGGGCTCAGGAACACTTCAGAAAACCACTGTCACTAAATAAAGTTGGTCGCTACATCTGTAAAAGCAAGTTAAAGCTCTACTATTCAAAGCGAAAGTGATTTATCAACAACATCCAGAAACGCCGCCGGCTTCTCTGGGCCCGAGATCATCTAAGATGGACTGATGCAAAGTGGAAAAGTGTTCTGTGGTCTGAGAAGTCCACATTTCAATTTTTTAGGGGAATAATTCGACAGTGTCATCCGGACCAAAGGGGAAATGAACCCACCAGACTGTTATCGATGCAAAGTTGAAAAGCCAGCATCTGTGATGGTATGGGGGTGCATTGCTGCCCAAGGCATGGGTAACTTACACATCTGTGAAGGCACCATTAATGCTGAAAGGTACATACAGGATTTGGAACAACATATGCTACCATCTTTTTTATGGACGCCCCTGCTTATTTCAGCAAGACAATGCCAAGCCACATTAAGCACGTGTTACAACAGCGTGGCTTTGTAAAAAAAAAATGTGGGTACTTTCCTGGCCCGCCTGCAGTCCAGACCTGTCTCCCATCGAAAATGTGTGGCGCATTATGAAGCGTAAAATAAGACGGCGGAGACCCCGGACTGTTGAACGACTGAAGCTCTACATAAAACAAGAATGGGAAAGAATTCCACTTTCAAAGCTTCAACAATTAGTTTCCTCAGTTCCCGAACGTTTGAGTGTTGTTAAAAGAAAAGGTGATGTAACACAGTGGTGAACATGCCCTTTCCCAACTACTTCGGCACATGTTGCAGCCATGAAATTTTAAGTTATTATTATTTGCAAAAAAAAAAAAGAATTATATGAGTTTGAACATCAAATATCTTGGTTTTGTAGTGCATTCAACTGAATATGGGTTGAAAAGGATTTGCAACTCATTGTACTCCGTTTATATTTACATCTAACACAATTTCCCAACTCATATGGAAACGGGGTTTGTGAAATCAGTTCTAATGGTTTCTTAAAAGTTTATACAGTAAAAGCTCCTTTGGTTTTGTAGCCTGTTGTTGCCCAAGGTTGACTATTGTGAATTTGTGTCTGTAGGTTGTATACTCTCGGCAGGGTTCTTGAGGGTGCATGGGAGTTTGCCCAACCAGTCTACATGTGCTTTGTGGACTTGGAGAAGGCATTCGACCGTGTCCCTCGGGAAGTCCTGTGGGGAGTGCTCAGAGAGTATGGGGTATCGGACTGTCTTATTGTGGCGGTCCGTTCCCTGTACGATCAGTGCCAGAGCTTGGTCCGCATTGCCGGCAGTAAGTCGAACACATTTCCAGTGAGGGTTGGACTCCGCCAAGGCTGTCCTTTGTCACCGAATCTGTTCATAACTTTTACGGACAGAATTTCTAGGCGCAGTCAAGGCGTTGAGGGGTTCCGGTTTGGTGACCGCAGGATTAGGTCTCTGCTTTTTGCAGACGATGTGGTCCTGATGGCTTCATCTGGCTGGGATCTTCAGCTCTCGCTGAATCGGTTCGCAGCCGAGTGTGAAGCGACCGGAATGAGAATCAGCACCTCCAAGTCCGAGTCCATGGTTCTCGCCCGGAAAAGGGTGGAGTGCCATCTCCGGGTTGGGGAGGAGACCCTGCCCCAAGTGGAGGAGTTCAAGTACCTAGGAGTATTGTTCACGAGTGAGGGAAGAGTGGATCGTGAGATCGACAGGCGGATCGGTGAGGCGTCTTCAGTAATGCGGACGTTGTACCGATCCGTTGTGGTGAAGAAGGAGCTGAGCCGGAAGGCAAAGCTCTCAATTTACCGGTCGATCTACGTTCCCATCCTCACCTATGGTCATGAGCTTTGGGTCATGACCGAAAGGATAAGATCACGGGTACAAGCGGCCGAAATGAGTTTCCTCCGCCGTGTGGCGGGGCTCTCCCTTAGAGATAGGGTGAGAAGCTCTGCCATCCGGGAGGAACTCAAAGTAAAGCCGCTGCTCCTTCACATCGAGAGGAGCCAGATGAGGTGGTTCGGGCATCTGGTCAGGATGCCACCCGAACGCCTCCCTAGGGAGGTGTTTAGGGCACGTTCAACCGGTAGGAGGCCACGGGGAAGACCCAGGACACGTTGGGAAGACTATGTCTCCCGGCTGGCCTGGGAACGCCTCGGGATCCCCCGGGAAGAGCTAGACGAAGTGGCTGGGGAGAGGGAAGTCTGGGTTTACCTGCTTAGGCTGTTGCCCCCGCGACCCGACCTCGGATAAGCGGAAGAAGATGGATGGATGGATGGAGGTTGTATACATGCATTGTTTTTTCTTGCTGCTCTTGCATGATTCTGCACCGATTGCAGCCTGTCTGCGGAAATAGTCTGGCACTCCCTCTCCCAGCGCCCCCAAATCAGTGCAAGACACTTAGCTGGCTGCTGATGTATAACACAGCCTCGCTGATAGTTGTTTCCCCCTGAACTGAGCCACATGTGTGGATCCCAATAGGTAACATTGTACTGGTCTTTGTGGATAAAATTTTAAAAAAGACAGTAGCGGCCACTCTCCCCTGTGGAGGGGGTCTGGTCCGATGATGTTGTAGTGGTTTGTGTTGTGGTTTGTGCAGCCCTTTGAGACACTAGTGATTTAGGGCAATATAAATGAACATTGATTGATTGATTGATTGACTCTGAAAGCACTTGAAAAATGATGTTCTTTGGAATATCAATAAGTCCTGACTTCATTATTTCAATATTGCATTGTTTATTATGTGTAACTTCGCCAAGGCTGGCACGTTTCAGAATCAGTCCATGTCTCTTGATCCATGTCGTCATTGTACATAATCCGTCTGTACTAGGGGTGTAACGGTACACAAACATTTCGGTTGGGTACGTATCTTGGTTTAGAGGTCACTGTTCGGTTCACTTTCAGTACAGTAAGAAAACAACAACATTTTTTGGTTATTTAGTTACCAGATTTGTAAACAATAGCTTTATCCTTTTAACATTGGGAACACTATAATAATTCTGCCCACGTTAATCCACATTAAACTGCCTCAAATTGTTGCTCAGATTAAATAGAAGGACAAAACTTTTCTTCTACATATACAAAGTGCAACATTGAACAGTTTCAAGTCAACTCATCATGCTTAATTTATCACAGCATTTGGGAAGCCTTTAGTTGATTTTTATTATGTAAATGTTATATTTTTATCAACATGTGGTAGCAGGGACCCTGCCATTCAAAGCTTTTCTGTCCGTAAAACGCACGCACGCACGCACGCACGCACACACACACACACACACACACACACACACACACACACACACACACACCGCAAAATGAGCTAACATTACGCTAAATGCTAATTAGCCTTCACCTCAAGCCAGACCTGCGAGCGAGCTGAGCTGCAGTTTAACGTTTTTAAAAGGGCAACAGGCTCATAGTGATGTTACTAGTAGTTGACTGGGAAGTGTTTATTATCATTTGGGGAGAGTACGCTGCCTTATGCTCACCTGCTTAACACTTATCTGCTCGACGCTGAAGCATTTGCTACATGCGCTCTGAATTCACACTGCTGATTGGCTGTTACCGCTATACATGTAACTAATCAGATGGTTGTGTGGGTGGGACAATGCTGGGTGCTGAGACAGAGGCAGAAGGAGCAAAGCAGCTTGTTAAGACTTTAGCTTACAAACTTGTTCGGTACACCCCCGCACCGAAACGGTTTTATACAAATACACGTACCGTTACACCCTAGTCTGTACCGTTATACGTTCCACTTTTTGCAGTGCCCCACTCTCATTCGCAGAAATAATGCTCGAGAGCCACCATGCTTTGAAAAGCCTGGACTCAACCAAAACATACTTCTTGTCATGGCCAAATAGCTCTGTCTCATCAATTTTGTCCACAGGTCACTTGCATAGCTGTAGGTGTACTTATTTTCCACATAGAGATGGTGCTACAGAGGCTGATAGTTATGTAGCACAGAAAGATGTATCACAATTATAACATGTCCATTGTCACATCTCAAAACACACTGGCAAATAATAACTTGAGTAATGTAACCAAGCTAAATATTACTGTAGTACAGTCCTAATCTTGGAGCAACGAGCTATTGCAAGGAATTTTGGAATTTCACCATCTACGCTCCGTAATATCATCAAAAGGTTCTGAGAATCTGAAGAAATCAGTGCACGTAAGCAATAATGTTACGGACCTTGGATCACCCAGGCGGTACTGCATCAAAAAGCGACATAAGTGTGTAAAGGATGTCACCACATGGGCTCAGGAATATTTCAGAAAACCACTGTCAGTAACTACAGTTGGTCGCTACATCTGTAACTGCAAGTTAAAACTCTACTATACAATGCCAAAGCCATTTACCAACAACACCCAGAAATGCTGCAGGCTTTAATGGGCACAAACTCATCCAAGATGGACTGATGCAAAGTAAAAAGTGTTCTGTGGTCTGACGAGCCCACATTTAAATTTGTGTTTGGAAACTGTCGACGTCGTGTCCTCCGGAATAAAGATGAAAAGAACCATCCGGATTGTTATCGGCGCAAAGTTCAAAAGCCAGCCTGTGTGAAGGTATGGGGTTTATTAGTGCCCAAGGCATGGGTAACTTACACATCTGTGAAGGCACAATTAATGCTGTATGGTCCATACAGGTTTTGGAGCAACATATGTTGCCATCCAAGCAACTTTATCAAGCACGCCCCTCCTTATTTCAGCAAGACAATTCCAAGCTAGGAGTTACAACAGCGTGGCTTCAATGTAAAAGATTGCGGGTACCTGACTGGCCTGCCTGTAGTCCAGACCTGTCTCCCATTGAAAATGTGTGGTGCAATATGAAGCTTAAAACACCACAACGGAGACCCAGGACTGTTGGACAACTTAAGATGTACATCAAGCAAGAATAGGAAATAATTCTACCTGAAAAGCTTCAAATATTGGTCTCCTCAGTTCCCAAACCTTTACTGAGTGTTGTTAAAAGGGAAGGCCATGTCACACAGTGGTAAAAATGCCCCTGTGCCAACTTTCTTGCAATGTGTTGCTGTCATTAAATTCAAAGTTAATGATTATTTGCCCAAAAAAATCAAGTGTCTCAGTTCGAACATTAAATATCTTGTCTTTGCAGTCTATTCAATTGAATATAAGTTGAAGAGGATTTCCAAATCATTGTAATCTTTTTTTTTAATTTCCCAATTACGCAACGTGTCAACTTCACCGCTTTTGGGTTTTGTTATACTTTTCTGTGTATTTGTGTAAAATCAGCTACTTAAAAAGCTAATGTTAGTATGCTAACATGCTAAAGTAAGTTTATACCTGCAACATTTTCTAATCTTAGCATGCTAATATTTGACTAACAATAGCAAGAAGCATTTTAAATTTTGAAATGATTTGAAATAATAAAAAAATGTGCAAAGAGAAATACCTCTTTATAGAAAATATGTGTTTCGGAATAAGTAGGATATGCAGGAAAATTGTGAATTTTTCTGAAATAAAAAATAGATAGTTTAAATGTCCTGCATAAAGGGGAATATTTTTTTAATGGTGGAATGATGCGGACTGGACACTGGCAGAGTTAGTGGGCGGCAGAGAGTGGAGTCAGCTGTCTTGGTTGCTTTGTTGGGTCTGCTCCTGTCTCTGGCCATGCTCCCTCCAACCCAGCGGACGATGGCGTGGAACACCGCAGAGGCCACCACAGTGTATATGTTTCCTTTACTTTTTATTCATAGCTGTATGTAGAAGTGTCTGGTTGTATCCGCTGCTTTAATGTCTTTCATGTCCTTTGTGTTCTTTGATGTTCGATGTTTACCTCTTACACAAATGTAAGAGGGATGTGTTTTATGGCTATGAGTTGTTTTTTTCCCTTGGTCTCAGTCTGCACCCCCTCTCCAGGGCCCAGGCTAAGACCGATTTTTATTTTTTTTATTTATTTCAATCTTCTATACCCGCCCACCCCCACCCCCACCACCCTTACTTCAGCAGCACAATACAGGTGCTGCAGCTGTAGGATATGTTTCAAAATGTCGTCAGGAGTCCCGACAGAACCCGAAAAAGGCAGAAAATGCATATTTTTTGGGGAAAATATTCGCTAAAAAAAGGTATTAAAATAAAAAAAAACGGATTTGCTTCAGAAACACAATACTGGTGCTGTGGTTGTAGGAGATGTCTCAAAACGTCATCAGGAGTCCCGACAGAACCCGGAAATGGCAGAAAATGCATATTTTTGAAAAACTTTTTTTCGCTAAATTGTCGTAAGGGGGGACCCTTATGCAAAAATTCAAAAAAATGTATTTACTTCAGCAGCACAATACAGGTGCTTCAGCTGTAGGATATGTTTCAAAATGTCGTCAGGAGTCCCAACAGAACCCGAAAAAGGCAGAAAATGCATATTTTGGGGGAAAAATATTCGCTAAAAAAAGGTATTAAAATAAAAAAAAAACGGATTTGCTTCAGAAACACAATACTGGTGCTGTGGTTGTAGGAGATGTCTCAAAACGTCATCAGGAGTCCCGACAGAACCCGGAAATGGCAGAAAATGCATATTTTTGAAAAACTTTTTTTCGCTAAAATGTCGTAAGGGGGGACCCTTATGTAAAAATTCAAAAAAATGTATTTACTTCAGCAGCACAATACAGGTGCTGCAGCTGTAGGATATGTTTCAAAATGTCGTCAGGAGTCCCGACAGAACCCGAAAATGGCAGAAAATTCACTTTTTTGGGGAAAAATATTCGCTAAAAAAAGGTATTAATATTTTTAAAAAACGGATTTGCTTCAGATACACAATACTGGTGCTGTAGTTGTAGGAGATGTCTCAAAACGTCATCAGGAGTCCCGACAGAACCCCAAAATGGCAGAAAATGCATATTTTTGAAAAACATTTTTTCGCTAAAATGTCGTAAGGGGGGACCCTTATGCAAAAATTTAAAAAATGAATTTACTTCAGCAGAACAATACAGGTGCTGCAGCTGTAGGATATGTTTACCCCCCCCCCCCCTGTTTACCTGTATCTCATTTTTTTTGTAAGGGGCACTGGAAGCCGGCAGACTCGTCAGCGATCCTGTTCTGTCTCCCTGTAATGTTTGTCTGATCTTGAATGGGATTGTGCTGAAAATTTTAATTTTCCTGAAGGAACTCTCCTAACGGAATAAATAAAGTACTATCTAATCCATCTAATCCAATATAAATTATTGAAATGGGTTAAAAATGTGGTAATACAAGTCGTGTGGAAATATGGCTACAAAAAAGTGTGGATTCTGGGAAAAGTGGGAATTTTTAAAACTTTGATAATTGTTAGTTTGAATGTCCAGGATGAGTGGAATGTGTTGAAGGAATGTTTGAATCGGTTGAGAAATGTGGAAGTTTTAAAAAACTGTTTAATAGTCCGGAAGCGTCTAGTTGCTAATCAATTGTATCACATTACTATGTGTGACTAACAATCCATAACAATCTAATCCAATATCCATACCCCTTTTCCTGTCAATTTTCAGTCATATAGTAGACGAACGAGCAAAACGCAGAGTAACAGTTTCGCTAGTTGTTGTCGGTATCACCAATAATGTGGAGTAAAGTAATAGATGATAGTAATGATAACACTCCACATCATTTACCACTGCGTTGTTTGAAAGCCATTTTGGGCAGTGGAGCAAATTATATTCAGCCATTTGCTTAATTAAAAGGTCAAAATCCAACAGCTGTTTGGGCTGATGATCATTGAATCACTGCTTGCTAAGAAATGTCTCCAAAAACGTAATCTAACGCTGCATTCAAAATGCACGGTAACATGCATAATTCAGATTTATTGTTAAAACTGACATTTTTGTCAGTTTGACTTTTACAGTACGTCAACCTAGAGCCTTCTGAATTTGGGAGATGGGGGCGTGGGGCAATGGGAAGGAGGGAGGGATTTGAGGTGTAGTGGGTGGGGTTTGGTGGTAGCGGGGGGTGTATATTGTAGCGTCCCGGAAGAGTTAGTGCTGCCAGGGATTCAGGGTATTTGTTCTGTTGTGTTTATGTTGTGTTAAGGTGCAGATGTTCTCCCGAAATGTGTTTGTCATTCTTGTTTGGTGTGGGTTGACAGTGTGGCGCATAATTGTAATAGTGTTAAAGTTTTTTATATGGCCACTAGAGATGCGCGGTTTGCGGTCTCATCCGCGGAGTCGGGCGGTTGACATGACGAAAAAATAGATTTTAATTAGATTCGGGCGGGTGGCGGTTGAACCATCCGGAAATATTTGATATACTTGGTTCTGTGGTCAGTATCCTTTGCCATTCAAAGTGCCATTTATGACCCGTGTCATAAAGCGAAGAAGACAATAAGAGACGCTATTATTCTCCTGAATGACTGCCGGTAGTCACCCAGATAATAAGTATTAGGGTGTGCTATGAAGCTATTGGCTTTGTCGCCTACTACAACATGTACGATCTGCTTGTCAGTCGAGCAACAAGTTGTGCGTGGCTTCCGCGGCAACACGCACACGACTGCAAGGCATACTGGGTGACACAGAGTACACTAATGGTTGTGATATAAACAATTTTAACACTCTTAGTAATATGCGCCACGCTGTGAAGCCACACCCAACAAGATTGACAAACACATTTCGGGAGAACATCCTCACCGTAACACAACATAAACGCAACACAACAAATACCCATAATCCTTTGTATTCATGACACATCCTGACTATTTTATACTCCCCGCTAGCAGCAAACCCCCCCACACCCCCCGCGTCGGTAAGGTGGGCGGAGTTGGGGGCGCGGGGGTGTAAAATATATTCAGGAAGTGTCACGGACACAAAGGATTATGGGTATTTGTTTTATTGCGTTTATGTTGTGTTACAATATTTTTGGGTGTGGCTTCTCAGCGTGGCGCATATTAGTAAGTGTTAAAGTTGTTTATATCACAACCATCAGTGTACTCTGTATCACCCAGTATGCCTTTCAATCTTGAACGTGTAATTGGGGAAGCTGCACACAACATGTTGCCGGACCAACAATCCGTTCGTACATGTTGTTGAAGGTGTCTAAGGCAATGGCTTCACAACACACCCATATTCTTGTAATCAGGATTAACGCAATTGGATAGTCGCGGGAACGTTAGCGGCTCTTATTGTCATTATTACTCTGTTAAACAGGTTTAAATAGGTCTGTGAGTGGTAAAGGCGGACAACATCTGATGTATTTCAGCGGGTGGGTACGGTCCTGATAAAATGTTGGTTCGGGTGTACGGTGGGTGGATGACTACTTTGGTGATGCGAATGCGGATTATATAATTACCTATCCGCGCATCTCTAATGGCCACCTTTAGTGTGACCTTCATGGCTGTTGATCAGGTATGCCTTGCATTCACTTATGTGTGTTGAATCCGCATACATTATGTGATTGGGCCGGCACGCTGTTTGTATGGAGTAGAAGCAGACCTGGTTGTAGAAGACTTCAAAGGCTGTGTTTTTCAGGCACGCCCCCGATTAAATCAATCAATCAATCAATGTTTACTTATATAGCCCTAAATCACTAGTGTTTCAAAGGGCTGCACAAACCACTACGACATCCTCGGTAGGCCCACATCAGGGCAAGGAAAACTCACACCCAGTGGGACGTCGGTGACAATGATGACTACGAGAACCTTGGAGAGGAGGAAAGCAATGGATGTCGAGCGGGTCTAACATGATACTGTGAAAGTTCAATCCATAATGGATCCAACACAGTCGCGAGAGTCCAGTCCAAAGCGGATCCAACACAGCAGCGAGAGTCCCGTTCACAGCGGAGCCAGCAGGAAAACATCCCAAGCGGAGGCGATGTTGTTGTCCGGGTGGAAATCAGGAGAATGGTTGTCCCGGGAGACTTTTGGGAGGGGCACTGAAATTCTGGAGTCTCCCGGTAAAATCGGGAGGGTTGGCAAGTATGCAGTATGTATTAATATGTCTATTGTAAACCTAATATCCTTCTTAAAACTTCACAGAGTTACTTGGAACTTTTCCTCTGTTTCTTAGTATCAGTCAGTCCAATAAGTGCTGCCAAACACAATGTTTGATGCTGGCAAAGTGAAAGTTTTAGCTGCAGACTGCAGTCAATGATCATTACTAATGAGAATTAAATAGGCCATGGCCTCATCAAGTTCAAATATGTTCTTTGCACCACATTAATTTCTGAGGCTAAAAATATTTAAGATTTGAATACAACTGACGTTTCATCTTTTTGTTATCATCATAACACAAAAACTGCAAATCGGAAATATAACCCCACATTTTCCAAAGTTATGCTTCTAAAGTTGCTCATGCAGTCCGCGTTTAAGTTGTTATCATGTATGACCGACGGTTGCCAAGTTTCAGAAAATGACAAGAGTGAGACTTTTAAGAAAATGTGGCCTTTTTAAACACCAATTTGGCCTGTTTTAACTTTGATTTCTACCTTTTTACTTTAAACTGATGTCCTCATCTCCAACAGCTCTTCCTGCACCGTGGCCTCCTAATGCTAGTCTTAATAACCAGAAACTACAAATGAAAATCATTTCCACTCTTTTCTCTGCTTGCTCTTCTGTGTCATCCTGCATCTGTGTTTTCAATTTGTATCTTTTCTACATTCATACTGTAGCGTATTTCAGGCCAAACAAACTTATGCGTTTGTTTGGACCGAAAATTAACAAAATGTCGGAATCCACAACACGCATTTTGTATTAAAACACCAAAAAAGCAATTTAAGTCATCTGCATGATCTTATTAGTTTGGGTATTTATACTATTTGTATGCTGTCTGTCCATCTCTTGTGCAACTGTTTGATTGACTACTGATTGTTTTCTGTTTTGGCACTTGTTCGAGTTTTTGAGAATAAATCATGTTACTACCCGCATGTCCTGTCCGGAGTGGTCCGTTTGCATCCCGGGGGAACGAACCTTGCAGCAAGCACTTGACAGAAGGAGCCTGTTGGAGTATGAGCTCCACTGCCCCTCTGGTGGAGTGGGTGGGCAGGATTGTCCATGATGGCGAGCAGTTTGTCCAGTGTCTTCCTATCCCTAACTGACACAAACCCCTCCAACTGCGTGGCAATAGTTTGGCCGGCTTTCTGGTTCAGTATGTCAATCCGGTTTAAGTCCCTTTTGCTGGTGCTGCTCCCCCAACCAACCACTGCAAAGTACAGGGCACTGGCCACAACAGACAGAAAAAAGATCTCCAAAAAATAAGGAACCTTTGTTTGCTTACTTACTAAAAAACAAACAAGTTGTCTTGTTTTTATCTTATCTAAGAACAAACTTGCAATAAGAAACATATGTTTAATGCACCGTAATATTTGTGTTTGTTTAAATAAAGCCAATAATACAATTTTTAGTGGTTCCCTAAAAGTATCGAAATACATTTTAGTATCGGGACAACACTATTCATGCAACCCCGAGAGGGACAACCACTAGAAAATGGGTGGACGAACACACTGATTCTAAAACGGTCCATGGATGATCTAATCTAAATCGAACACAATTTCACCGAAGAAACCGTTTGACTTTGAGGTTACTATCATACTTGCCAACCTTGAGACCTCCGATTTCGGGAGATGGGGGGTGGGGGGGGGGGGGAGTGGTTGGGGGCGGGGGGCGTGGTTAAGAGGGGAGGAGTATATTTACAGCTGTTGCGTGCGCAGTTGTGCGCTGAACTTTCTAAAAGACGCAGATGTTGTTGTCACATATGCATGATTGATTGAAACTTTTATTAGTAGATTTCACAGTACAGTACATATTCCGTACAATTGACCACAAAAGGGTAACACCGCAATAAGTTTTTCAACTTGTGTAAGTCGGGGTCCACGTTAATCAATTCATGGTACAAATATATACTATCAGCATAATACAGTCATCACACAAGTTAATCATCGAAATATGTTAATGACATATATATGTAAAATATGAAATATGTATGTATGTGAAGTAATGAAATATGTTAATGATATAAATAGGTCAAGATATGAAATATGTTAATGATATATTTATATAGGTCAAGATATGAAATATGTTAATGACATATATATGTAAAAATGTGAAATATGTTAATGATGTATATATGTGAATTAATGAAATATGTTAATGATATATATAGGTCAAGATATGAAATATGTTAATGACATATATATGTAAAAATGTGAAATATGTTAATGATGTATATATGTGAATTAATGAAATATGTTAATGATATATATAGGTCAAGATATGAAATATGTTAATGATATATTTATATAGGTCAATATATGAAATATGTTAATGACATATATATGTAAAAATATGAAATATGTTAATGATGTATATATGTGAAGTAATGAAATATGTTAATGATATATTTATATAGGTCAAGATATGAAATATGTTAATGATATATTTATATAGGCCAAGATATGAAATATGTTAATGATATATTTATGTGAAATATGTTATGTATGTATGTGAAGTAATGAAATATGTTAATGATATATATAGGTCAAGATATTAAATATGTTAATGATATATTTATATAGGTCAAGGTATGAAATATCTTAATGATATATTTATATAGGTCAAGATATGATATATGTTAATGACATATATATGTAAAAATATGACATATGTTAATGATGTATATATGTGAAGTAATGAAATATGTTAATGATATATTTATATAGGTCAAGATATGAAATATGTTAATGATATATTTATATAGGTCAAGATATGAAATATGTTAATGATATATTTATGTGAAATATGTTATGTATGTATGTGAAGTAATGAAATATGTTAATGATATATATAGGTCAAGATATTAAGGGCTTCACGGTGGCAGAGGGGTTAGTGCGTCTGCCTCACAATACGAAGGTCCTGCAGTCCTGGGTTCAATCCCAGGCTCGGGATATTTCTGTGTGGAGTTTGCATGTTCTCCTCGTGAATGTGTGGGTTCCCTCCGGGTACTCCGGCTTCCTCCCACTTCCAAAGACATGCACCTGGGGATAGGTTGATTGGCAACACTAAATTGGCCCTAGTGTGTGAATGTGAGTGTGAATGTTGTCTGTCTATCTGTGTTGGCCCTGCGATGAGGTGGCGACTTGTCCAGGGTGTACCCCGCCTTCCGCCCGATTGTAGCTGAGATAGGCGCCAGCGCCCCCCGCGACCCCGAAAGGGAATAAGCGGTAGAAAATGGATGGATGGATATTAAATATGTTAATGATATATTTATATAGGTCAAGGTATGAAATATCTTAATGATATATTTATATAGGTCAAGATATGAAATATGTCAATGACATATATATGTAAAAATATGAAATATGTTAATGATGTATATATGTGAAGTAATGAAATATGTTAATGATATATATAGGTCAAAATATGAAATATTTTAATGATATATTTATATAGGTCAAGATATGAAATATGTTAATGACATATGTAAAAATATTTGATATGTGAAGTAGTGAAATATGTTAATGATATATATCGGTCAAGATATGAAATATTTTAATGATATATTTATATAGGTCAGGATATGAAATATGTTAATGACACATATATGTAAAAATATGAAATATGTTAATGATATATATATATGTGAAGTAATGAAATATGTTAATGATATATATAGGTCAAGATATGAAATATGTTAATGATATATATATGTAAAATATGAAATATGTTGATGTATACATGTCAAGTTATGAAATATGTTGATGAGATATATATATATATATATATATATACCTCCAAGGTTTCTAATAGTAATCATTGTCGACGTCCCACTGGGGTGAGTTTTTCCTTGCCCTTATGTAGGCTCTACCGAGGATGTCGTGGTTTGTGCAGCCCTTTGAGACGCTTGTGATTTAGGGCTATATAAATAAACATTGATTGATTGATTGATAGTATATACATTGAATTATTTACAATCCGGGGGGTGGGATGAGGAGCTTTGGTTGATATCAGTACTTCAGTCATCAACACTTGCATCAACAGAGAGATGGACATTGAAACAGTGTAGGTCTTACTTAGTAGGATATGTACAGCGAGCAGAGAACATAGTGAGTTCAGATAGCATAAGAACAATACATACATTACAAATACATTCGATTATTTACATTAGGTTATTTACAATCCGAGGAGATGGGATGTGAATGGAAGAGGATTAGTAAAGGGTTGAAGTGCATGTACAGTAGATGGCAGTATTGTCATGTTTAAGAGTGTCACATGCTGTTTACGGCAGACAAACTGCCTTACGGTAGACATGACTGTTGTTGTTGTGTGTTGTTACCGCGCTAGAAAGACGTTAATGAGACTGCCTAACAATAAACCAAGAACTGGCCCTCGATCTTGTACAGTTATAACGTCATTGGGCAGACACACTGTTTATAAAGTGGGAAAGCGGACGTGAAAACAGGCTGTCTTCAGTCAGGTCGGCATGGAGCTGGAGGGAGCGTGGCCTCCGGCTCCGCCTGAATTTTGGGAGATTTTCTGGAGAAAATTTGTCCCGGGAGATTTTTGGGAGAGGCGCTGAATTTCGGGAGTCTCCCGGAAAATCCGGGAGGGTTGGCAAGTACGGTTACTATTGTCTGTTAAGTTTGTCTACAGGAAGTGGAAGTAAATGAGATGGCAGATGAGTAACAGAGTGACAGGGACAGAGGCATTTAAAATTTCCGGTGCTGAAGTGTTTTTTTGCCACTAGAGTTAATTTTCTGCCTCACTAACCGTTGGAAACATGAAGACGAGAGGTGTGCTGCAGCCAGATAGCGGCTCTTAAAACACAGCATGCTAGAGACATTGTTTGACAGGATCTGGCTGCCCTGAGGAGGCTGCAGCAACTCTGCCTTCTCTGAATTTACAAACCAGCATCAGAGGTGAATTTTAAAAAGGGTCAGCTTGGCAGAGACTCTTCTTTTTTCTTTTTTTTTTTTTTTTTGGAGCGCATAACTGATTTATCAAGGAAGGGGGTGGATGTTAGTTTTTTATTCATAAATATTCACTAAGACATTGATGTTGGAAAATGAATGTGGCATCGCAGCATGAGATTATTGGTGAGCAAATCTGTCTCAAGTCAGGAGATCCATCCATCCATCCATCCATCCATCCATCTTCTGCTTATCCGAGGTCGGGTCGCGGGGGCAGCAGCCTAAGCAGAGAAGCCCAGACGCTCCTCTCCCCAGCCACTTTGTCCACCTCTTCCCGGGGAATCGCGAGGCGTTCCCAGGCCAGCCGGGAGACGTAGTCTTCCCAACGTGTCCTGGGTCTTTCTCGTGGCCTCCTACTGGTCTGATGTGCCCGAAACACCTCCCTAGGGAGGCGTTCGGGTGGCATCCTGACCAGATGCCCAAACCACCTCATCTGGCTCCTCTCCACGTGAAGGAGGAGCGGCTTTACTTTGATCTCCTCCCGGATGGCAGAGCTCCTCACACTATCTCTAAAGGAGAGCCCCACCACCTGGCGGCGGAAACTCATTTCAGCCTCTTGTACTCGTGATCCCGTCCTTTTAGTCATAACCCAAAGCTCATGACCATAGGTGAGGATGAGAACGTAGATCGACCGGTAAATTGAGAGCTTTGCCTTCCGGCTCAGCTCCTTCTTCACCACAACGGATCGATACAGCGTCCGCATTACTGAAGACGCCGCACCGATCCGCCTGTCGATCTCACAATCCAGTCTTCCCTCACTCGTGAACAAGACTCCGAGGTACCTGAACTCCTCCACTTGGGGAAGGGTCTCCCCCCCAACCCGTAGATGGCACTCCACCCTTTTCCGGGCGAGAACCATGGACTCGGATTTGGAGGTGCTGATTCTCATCCCAGGTGCTTCACACTCTGCTGAGAACTGATCCAGTGAGAGCTGAAAATCCTGGCCAGATGAAGCCATCAGAACCACATCATTTGCAAAAAGAAGAGACCTAATTCTGCAGCCACCAAACCGGATCCCCTAAATGCCTTGACTGGGCCAAGAAAATTCTGTCCATAAAAGTTATGAACAGACTCGGTGACAAAGGGCAGCCTTGGCGGAGTCCAACCCTCACTGGAAACGTGTCCGACTTACTGCCGGCAATGTGGACCAAGCTCTGACACTGATCGTACAGGGAGCGGACCGCCACAATCAGACAGTCCGATACCCCATACTCTCTGAGCACTCCCCACAGGACTTCCCGAGGGACACGGTCAAATGCCTTCTCCAAGTCCACAAAGCACATGTAGACTGGTTTTGCAAACTCCCATGCACCCTCAAGGACCCTGCCGAGAGTATAGAGCTGGTCCACAGTTCCACGACCAGGACGAAAACCGGTCTTAGTTCAAATCTTGTTTATTTTTCCTCTGATGTTTTTCTAACATCCCAAAACATGCATGTTAGGCAAAAAAAAACAACTTTGGTAACACTTTACTATGGGCAACTCATGTTCACCATTAATTAGTTGCTTATTTACACGCAAATTAGTAACATATTTGTTGTGTATGTGTCAAAGGGAAGGAGTTGACACCAAGGCGGAACTGCCATTTACCGGGTTTATTTAAACCTTTGATGAATGTGTGGGGTGTGTATGCTACTACACGTGAATGAGTGTGGATGATGTGTGGAATTACATTATCACACTTTTACTAGAGGATGTTGTCGGTGCCTGTTGAATGAATCTTTCGCCGAATCCAAGGGAGAAGGCGAAGAGGCAGTCAGCGGGGAGGCAAGCAGTCGGGGGCTGGAGAGAGGCAACAATGTCCGTGTCAAAGGAGGGGTCGAGGATCGAGGCAGGCAAGCAGACATCCCAGAGGAGGTCGTGAGGCGAGACCCCATCACAGGCAACAGGGAAAACCCTGTGGAAGACACAAAGGACATCAACACGGGAACAAGGAAGAGCACAAAGAAAGCAAGCAAGGAACGAGGCAGGGGTGCCAGACGTGATGCTTATTCAGGGAGGGTGGCTACGTTCTGGCGAAAGTCTCTTGGGTCCGCTGGCTTTTATGCCACATGCTCTCATCATGACCAGGTGATGCGCAATTGCCTGCAGCCTTGTCGCTGCGTGGGCGTGCTGCGTTCAGCACGAGCAGGGGCGTGTCCAAGCGTGCTGCCAGCAATTGCCTGCAGCCTTGTCGCTGCGTGGGCGTGCTGCGTTCAGCACGAGCAGGGGCGTGTCTAAGCGTGCTGCCAGCAGAGGTCCAGGAAAAGCGAGTTCGAGTCCGCGCTGTGACAATTTTAGCTCTTAATTAGTCATTATAAAGTACTTATTAATGCCTTATTCTGCATTGCCTTATTATACAACCAGTAAGCCATTAACTAAGAGTCTTCCCTCAATAACCTCAGAATTATTGCTTATTAGTAACCCTAACCGTAACCTTTAGATATTTCCCTAGTATCCAAGTCACTCTAAATTAGGTATTTGTTACTTTAGAAAGCAACTAATTAATGGTGAATATGTTACCCCATACTAAAGTGTTACCAAGGCTTTAAATGTTTAAATTAAAGTACCATTGATAGTCACACAGACTGGGTGTGGTGAAATTACCCTCTGGATTTGATCAATCAATCAATTAGAGTTTACTTATATAGCCCTAAATCACGAGTGTCTCAAAGGGCTGCACAAGCCACAACGACATCAGGGCAAGAAAAAATTGAACCCAATGGGATGACAATGAGAAACCTTGGAGGGGTCCGCAGATGTGCTGCCTTTTATCAGAGCGACAAGTAATTAGATAAGCTGGCCCAGGTGGGCCATCTACAGTACGCACCTGTCGCTGATCTCGAAGCCAGTCCTGGCACACCCCGCTTCGCTGCAGGTCCGCATGCCATGCCCCCCTCCACATCTATTCACTTCCTGTCAGTGATCTTGTTTTTTTTTTTTCTCTTCCTTTTTGTCCCGCCGAGAACTGTTTTTTCCCTCACCTGCGGCTGATTGGCAGCTGGTCCATACCTGCTGCCAATCATTATGCTTCTATTTATGCTTGTCTCAAGCGTTCCTCAGTGCTCGAATATTGACTTACTGGTAACTGTTGCATGCAGGACTGCTTTTGCCTTCTGTTTAATGAGATTAAAACTAATCTTACCTGCTCCCTGTTCCCCTGGTTCCTGCATCTTGCGGTTACTAAAACTGCAGCCATGCGAGTTCCTAACAGTTTTTACTATTAACTGAACCGAAAATATAACATCTATTATCTTTGTGGAAAATATTGGCCGCAATGTGCCTTCCGCCCGATTGTAGCTGAGATAGGCGCCAGCGCCCCCCGCGACCCCAAAAGGGAATAATCGGTAGAAAATGGATGGATGGATGTTGTCAAGCTGTAAGCCACTGACAATATTGTTCATTGTTTAAATGTTTTTATTTAATTTTTTTTTATAAATGGCTGTGATGGTAATGTAAATGAACAATTTCTAATCACTGCTGTGTTGGAATTCTTATTAATATTGATACTGTTGTTGGTATTCATTTTTGTTGGACTACTTTTGGATTGTTTTGTTTCATGTTGGTGTGTCTTCTCAATTGCTCTGTTGATTGTTGTTTGGTTTTGGAATTGGAATTGTATTATTATGGTAATATTCTATATCATTTTGTTGGACTGATTAATTTAAAATATAAAAAATAATAATAAAAAACAACATAATTTTGATAATCTCATAGACACTGCTCATTTCCCTGAGAAAAAAGCTAGCGCGCTTACCGCTTCCAGCTGGCGGCGTTAATAGCTAGTAAGCAGCCAGCGCTGGTATTCACCAGCTAGCAGTTGGCACCGTTAATCGCTGGCAGCTGGCACTGTTGATCGCTAGCAGCTGGCGCCATTAACCGCTATGTAGTTTAAATGATAACATGAATACAAGACACATGAATGTCTTTACCCTGCTCATTACCTTGAGAAGCATCCAGCGCGCTTATCGCTAGTTATCTTACATGCTAACATGAATACAAGAGACATTAACGTCTTTCCCCATTAATAACAACATACCACAATCTAACTTTGTATAAACAAATTACTGCCTGAGAAATTAAGATATTAAATTGTCTAAACTGAACCTCAGGCTGTGCTCTTTTTGAATATAAAGTGATTGGGACAAGCTGTAGAAAATGGTAGGATGGATGGAAATATGAAGATTTTTAATAAAATATTAATTTTCAATAACAAAGCAATACAAAACATACAGCAACAGCACCATATTTCAAAATAGCAAACACATTTAAAAAAAGTAGTACATAATTTCAAAATGGGATCATAAAGAAAACATATTTAGTAGTTGCTGGACTATCATTACTATTTAAACAATCAACCAGAATGTTGAAAATCACTACTATACAGAAAAGTAGGGCAGGACCATGGTAGTAAAAATAATAATCACAATTATTTTTTAAAGCTATTGAAATCACAATCAGTAACACAATTATTCCTTAATTTAAAAAACATGAGTATTTATTGGACCACAAAAACTAATCTTTAAATATTTTCTAAAAGAACATTCGGATATGAATGTGATTACATAAACTAGTAAAAAAACACAAACAATTTTAATAATTGTAATATGAAAAAACAACTAAATTCAGTTTTTCTATTTTAAAGAACAGAGGCGGCAGATCAACTGGTCTAAAACGGGGGTCTATTTAAAGCTCTCTCAACCTTTTTGGCTGAGAGAGCCATGAAAGCCAAATTTTTTAAAGTGTATTACCGTGAGAGCCGTATCATATGTTTTAACACTGAATACAACTAAATGCATGCATTTTTTAAGTAAGACCTACATTTTTAGAGTATAAGTCTTATATTTTATATCATTTTTATTCTGAAGCTAACCAATAATAAATAAAATTCTTCTTTGGCAACACTAAATTGGCCCTAGTATGTGAATGTGAGTGTGAATGTCGTCTGTCTATCTGTGTTGGCCCTGTGATGAGGTGGCGACTTGTCCAGGGTGTACACCGCCTTCTGCCCAAATGCAGCTGAGATAGGCTCCAGCGACCCCAAAAGGGACAAGCGGTAGAGAGTAGATGGATGGACTTCTTACCATTGATGTGACTTATTGAACAGGTGCGGTTGAAAACGGATGGATGGATTAAAATGCATAAGAATGTTTTATATGTTATTTTTAACACCGATTACTGGCGGAATTATTCATTACTAATCTTGTTAAGTAATGTCAGCTCAGATGTATTTGAGAGCCAAATGCAGTCATCAAAAGAGCCACATCTGGCTCTAGAGCCATAGGTTCCCTACCCCTGATTTAAAGGCTACGGTATTCAAATGAGTTTTAAGATGGGACTTAATGTCATGATCCGTGGCCCGGATCATGTTTTGCTCACTAAACGCAATGCACATAACTTGAGGAAAAGGAGGGAATTCAGGGAACTTAGAGCGCAAACTGCAAAATCTACATCAAGCTGAATGGAGGTCCTGAAACAAGAGTACTAGTTGTCAAAGACAACAAGGATCTGGACAATTATTGAAACTCCCGGAGCCACCACAAAAACAACAATGGAGTTGGACAGAAAACAAACATCAACATTTAACGACAAAACTACAACGCTCCAAGGGATTACCCAACAAGAAGATCTGTATACAGGTGCAGATTCATCGACACTTATGGACATTCACAGAACAACACAAAAGATAGCTGAACAGGAATATCCATCCATCCATACATCTTCTTCCGCTTATCTGAGGTCAGGTTGCGAAGGCAGCAACCTAAGCAGGGAAGCCCAGACTTTCCTCTCCCCAGCCACTTCGTCCAGTTCCCAGGCCAGCCGGGAGACATTGTCTTCCCAAGGTGTCCTGGGTCTTCCCCGTAGCCTCCTACCGGTCGGACGTGTCCTAGACACCTCCCTAGGGAGATGTTCGGGTGGCATCCTGACCAGATGCCCGAACCACCTCATCTGGCTCCTCTCGATGTGGAGGAGCAGCGGCTTTACTTTGAGTTCCTCCCGGATGACAGAGCTTCTCACCCTATCCCAAAGGGAAAACCCCGCCAACCGGCGGAGGAAACTCATTTCGGCCGCTTGTACCCGTGATCTTGTCCTTTGGGTCATAACCCAAAGCTCATGACCATAGGTGAGGATGGGAACGTAGATCGAGCGGGAAATTGAGAGCTTTGCCTTCCGGCTCAGCTCCTTCTTCACCACAACGGATCGATACAGCGTCGGCATTACTGAAGACACCGCACCGAACCGCCTGTCAATCTCACGATCCAACTGAAAACCTTCTGCAGCATAGAACACAATAGTTACGAATTAAGTAAGAACGTAGAGTGTGAGGTGGTATTGATGGATGGAAGAAGAAATAATCACTAAAACAGATTTAGACAGATTTGTGAACAATATTTAAGAAGAATAGGTGTTTTGTGTACATAGTAAAGGTTTTGTAGGTCTTTGAGTTCAACTCATTTAAGGGAAGCAAAAACTAAAGTGTTGCGTTTATATTTTCGATCGATGTATATGCTGAGTCAAACATTTTCACTTGAACTAATCCTATTGTTGGTCACATGACGTGTTGGAGCCTATCACAGCTGGCTTACAGTGAAAGAGTGATTAGATCGTGGAGTGGTTACCAGTCAATCACAGCGTGATTTTGAAGGGTGTATTCGATTCTATATTTGCTGCTACGTAAACCACTACACTTTGAATGGTCTTTGTCAATTGTGTCGATCTGAGAAGTTCTACAGGTTAAATTTGTACGTTTTATGCATCAATGGAATTAATACACATTGGAAAATATAATGTGTTGCTATCATTGATTTAGTTTATAAATTTGATGCCGTGTGAAAAAGGCTGCTCATGTTGTTCTCAATCTTACAGCAAGTTTAGTAAACAGTGCATAGCTAATGCAGAGTCATGGCTGCACTTCACAGATGTGAGTCCCCAGCTCACGGTTTTCTCTCAAATAGTCGTAAATACCTCATGTGGATCTTAAGGTGACTGTTTATCAAAAATTCATTATTGTGCTCCAAAGCATTCACACACATGGTTTTATACACCGAAATTCATCTATTTATTATTTTTCTTCTTCTCCAGATTTTGGCGCGCTCTACCTTCCACATTTTTCATCCGATTCAAACCGTTCTAACTTCAAACTGTTCAGCCTACTCAGGAATCGCGGGCTTTCCCTTGACAATTTCCAGAAATTCCCAGATTTCCCAGGATTTTAAGTTTTCCAAGACATTTTTTTCCCTATTCAAAATGAATTGGCCATTTTTCAAACTTCCACCTTTTCCAAATTTTTCAATCGATTCAAACCATTCCACCTTCAACACATTCCACTTTTCTGGAAATTCGAATTACTTTTTTTTTCAAGTTCATAAACATTCCAGGATTTTCCAGAATTCCTGGTTTTCCAGAGCCCTGTTTCCACCCATTTTTTGGCGACTACTCCTTCCACATTTTTCAACGCATTTCAACCGTTCCACTGCCAAAAAATTCTTCTTAATGAGGACAAAAAACGAAGTTGTGTGGAAAAATTCCCAGTTTTCCCGAAATTCCAGTAACTCCGTAATACCATTTCTCAATTTAACATGTCACTATTATAACGTTTCTCGACCGATTTGAAAAACTGCAACACCAACCATTTCAATTCATTCAGACCATTAGACTTTTCTACCATTTTCCCAAAAAATATTGCTTTTCCTGAAATTCACAATTTTTTGGGAAATTCCCATTGAAATCAATGGGACATTCTTCAGAGTTCCACAATTCCCACATTTTTCATCAGATTCAAACTGTTCTAACTTCAAACTGTTCAACCTACTCAGGAGTCGAGGGCTTTCCCTTGACAAATTCCAAAAATTCCCAGATTTCCCAGAATTGTAGGTTTTCCGAGAAATTTTCCTATTCAATATGAATTGGCCATTTTTCAAACCTCCCCCATTTCCACAATTTTCAACCGGTTCAAACCATCCCACCTTCAACACATTCCACCATTCTGGAAATTCAAACCACTTTTTTTCCATGTTCAAAAACATTCCAGGATTTTCCAGAATTCCTGGTTTTCCAGAGCCCTATTTCCACCCACTTTTTGGCGACTACTCCTTCCACATTTTTCAACGCATTTCAACCGTTCCACTGGCAAAAAATTCCTCTTAATTAGGACAAAAAATGAAGTTGTGTGGAAAAATTCCCAGTTTTCCCGAAATTCCAGTAACTCCGCAATACCACTCCTCAATTTAACATGTCACTATTACAACGTTTCTCGACCGATTTGAAAAATTCCAACACCAACCATTTCAACTCACTCAGACCATTTGACTTTTCTACCATTTTCCAAAAAAATATAGCTTTTCCTGAAATTCACAATTTTTGGGGAAATTCCAATTGAAATCAATGGGACATTCTTCAAAGTTCCACAACTCCTTCATTTTTCATCAGATTCAAACCGTTCTAACTTCAAACTGCTCAACCTACTCAGGAGTCGAGGGCTTTCCCTTGACAATTTCCAAAAATTCCCAGGTTTCCCAGAATTGTAGGTTTTCCGAGACATTTTTCCTATTTAATATGAATTGGCCGTTTTTCAAACCTCCTCCATTTCCACAATTTTCAACCGATTCAAACCATCCCACCTTCAACACATTCCACCCTTCTGGAAATTCAAACCACTTTTTTTCCATGTTCAAAAACATTCCAGGATTTTCCAGAATTCCTGGTTTTCCAGAGCCCTATTTCCACCCATTTTTTGACGACTACTCCTTCCACATTTTTCAACGCATTTCAACCGTTCCACTGGCAAAACATTCTTCTTAATTAGGACGAAAAACAAAGTTGTTTTTTTTTTTAAACTGGAAAAATTCCTGGTTTTCCCGAAATTCCAGTAAATCCGTAATGCTATTCCTCAATTTAACATGTTACTACTTCAACGATTCTCGACCGATTTGAAAAATCCCAACACCAACCATCATTCAGACCATTCGACTTTTCTACCATTTTCAAAAAAATTCTTGCTTTTCCTGAAATTCCCAATTTTTGGGGGAATTTCCAAATTAAATCAATGGGACATTCTTCAAAGTTCCACAACACCCAAATTTTTCATCCGATTCAAACCCTTCCAACTTCAAAATATTCAGCCTGTTCAGGAATTGTGTGCTCTCCTTCAACACTTATAAAAAATGTAGTTATTATTAATCTTTATTGAATAATTAATTATTAATGCATGTATATATGGTTCCTCTTTTGCCTACTGACATATGTGGTAATAATTGTTATTTCTGGTTTTCAGATGTCATCACCCACAGTATATATTAAGGATGTAACAGTTCATCCAAAACAGCGATCTATCGATTTTATATTCTGAATATCTAACAACATAGATCTGTGCTTGGCAAGTTGGCCTTCCGGAAAATATGTATCGGTCTAGCATTGTTTGAGAAGACAATCAATGGATTTTACACGTACTAGAAAATACTATAATGCAATTAAGAAAATTAGACTTAAAATGGAGTTGTTTGAGCACTTTTATTGATAGAGACCTAAACGTTGCTCAACTCTGTCAGACTGTCTGTGATGTCATCACCACGCACCATCAGTCTTTAAAACAAGTACGGCAGATACAACAAATGAAGCAGATTATCAAGCCACCATTGTGGTCCAGTGTGTGGAAACACTTTGGCTTTTGCAAAGACGGATGCTCTTAATAAGTCCCTCGCTGTTTGTAGGCTATGTAAAGGTCACGTCAAATACACTGGCAACATGACAAATTTCTCAAACCACCCTGTAAAGGCTCCATGGGATTTCACACAACGCCTACTGGCCAGGCACTCGCGGCTCTCCTTCTGCAGCAGCAGCAGCGCAAAATTGGTTTCACTTGCTCTTTTGTTAAATATTACTGCACTGCTGTTTATTAAAATTAGAGGAGTGGCAGATCAAACCATCGCCCATTTTACCTGAAGAGATGAAGAGAACCCTACTGTTAATTCAGCATGAAGAGATGTTGGTTTCAGTGCAAGCAACATAATAATAATAATGTGCGACTGTTGGACTTTCTTTTTATTATTAATGTTGTATTATTTTTATGTTGATAAACAAAAGCAGAAGGAGCAGGTAAATCTACAGTTAACATCATGGTTAGTATAGCTACTGTACTTTAATTGAACATTTCTTGACTATCGAAAATGAGAGTAGAAAAAGGTTTTCTCTTGTTGATTTAACTAGAGATGTCCGATAATGTCAGGCTGCCAATATTATCGGCTGATAAATGCTTTAAAATGTAGTAACGGAAATTATCGGTTTCAAAAATGAAAAATTATGACTTTTTAAAATGCCGCTGTACAGAGCGGACGTAGGGAAAAGTACAGAGCGCTAAAAAACCTTAAAGGCCTCATCACATAATACCTACAGCTTTTCACACACACAAGTGAATGCAAAAAACATACTTGATCAACAGCCATACAGGTCACACTGAGGATGGCCGTATAAACAACCTTAACACTGTTACAAATATGCGCCATACTGTGAACCCACACCAAACAAGAATGGCGAATACATTTCGTGAGAACATCCGCACCTAAACACAACAAACACAACAGAACAAATACCCAGAATCCATTGCATCAATATCTCTTCCGGGACGCTACAATATACACCCCCCGCTTCCCCCTGCCACCCCCCCCCCCCCCCTATTGTCCACCATAACCTCCTCATGCTCTCTCAGAGAGAGCATGTCCCAAATTCCAAACTGCTGTTTTGAGGCATGTTAAAAAAAATAATGCACTTTGTGACTTCAATAATAAATATGGCAGTGCCATGTTGGCATCTTTTTTTTTTCCATAACTTGAGTTGATTTATTTTGGAAAACCTTGTTACATTGTTTAATGCATCCAGCGGGGCATCACAACAAAATTAGTCATAATAATGTGTTGATTCCACGACTGTATATATTGGTACTGATCGATATCCCAATCGGTATTTAAGAGTTGGATAATATCGGAATATCAGATATCAGCAAAAAAAGCCATTATCGGACATCTCTAAATTTAACCTGAAGTCTTGATTGCACTTTATTAAAATACATCTGAATTGGCCTTAAATTGTTGTTCACTTGCTACTTTTTTTTTTCATTTATTTGTATTTAATTATCTTACAAAAAATGACAGGAACATAGGAAACTTTACCTGCAGTGTCCACTATCCAGTATTTATTTAACAGTCAAACTGGTTAAAATTTTTGGCTAAAAATCCATTTCAATTCAAATAATCGATTTGGATTTCATCGTTTAAAATAAATATATTTTGTCCCTGAATAGTATCGGCAACCACAAAATATAAGTCGAATCAAATCGTTGTTAAACGGATTGGTACACCTGTAGTTTATACAACGATAAGACCAGGGGTGTCAAACTCAAATACAGATTGGGTCAAAATTTGAAACTGAACAAAGCCGCGGGCCAAGGTTGAACAAATTAACTTTTAATAGGGACCCAAACAAGTTTTACATTGAATATTGAACAAGCAAGGCGTTTATAACTTTATAGTGACAAGCAAAATCGAGTTTCAAGTTATAATAATTAAAAAATCTCAATGGCATATCAAATAAAATTTAAATAAAAATTGGGGGTGGTTGGGGTTTGGTGGTAGCGGGGGTGTATATTGTAGTGTCCCGGAAGAGTTAGTGCTGCAAGGGGTTCTGGGTATTTCTTCTGTTGTGTTTATGTTCTGTTACAGTGCGGATGTTCTCCCAAAATGTGTTTGTCATTCTTCTTTGGTGTGGGTTCACAGTGTGGCACATATTTGTAACAGTGTTAAAGATGTTTATACGGCCACCCTCGGTGGGACCTGTATGGTTGTTGACCAAGTATGCCTTGCATTCACTTGTGTGTGTTAAAGCCGCATGTATTATGTGACTCTGCTGGCATGTTGTTTGTATGGCGGAAAAGCGGACGTGACGGCAGGCTGTAGAGGACGCTAAAGGCAGTGCCTTCAAGACACACCCCCAATATTGTTGTCCGGGTGAACTTTAACTCCTCCCACTGGATCTTTCCTAGTTACCGACCAATCTGACGAGGATTTAAACCCAGTCCTCTTTGCTTGGGAGATACCTGTTTTGACCACTCAGCCATCCTTGGTCTTCTTAAAGGGAGATTTCGGGCACGTATGAAATTTTTAATTGAGAACCTGTCTCAGTAAACTATGATATAAAAGCTTTCCTAGTTACGATTGATCTGACTGGGATTTGAACCCAGTCCCTTTTGATTGGGAGCGAGCTGTTTAACCATTTTCGGGAGCGGTACCGAACTTCGGGAGTCTCCCGGGAAAATCGTGAGGGTTGGCGAGTATAAAGTTATCAGCGGTGAATGCAGTGTTACAGAGGCACCACCACTAAATAATACCGGCGGGCCAGCTCTAATCTTAATTTTATATTCCTTCAAGGGCCAAATGAAATTACACGGCGGGCCAAATTTGGTCCACGGGCCAGAGTTTGACACCCATGATATAGACTGTAAACAGATAGAAGACTAAATACATGGGTACATTTTGACCAAGGAACCACCATTACATGTTATGTACACCACAAGGAAATGTTTTATATTTCGAAGAAAATCATAATATGACCTCTTTACAAGCCTTATAATGTAGTGCGCCTTTTGTATGAAACTAGACCCGCTCATCGGCAGTGCACTTTATAATCCGGTGCGCCCTGTGGTCCAGAAAATACGGTAATCGATTAAGAATTGTCCATGTCCACGTATTAATGCAACTAAGAATCGATTATTTTTCCCACCCGTAGCATGAAGCTATTTGTTTTCTACATGATTGATAGTGATACTTACCCCAACAAGGTGAGATCCTGCATGGAGCTCCAGATTGAAGGGGATTGAATGTTATCTTACATTTTCAAATGATCGCACCGACAGTAACTTTTCCAGTAAGCTTCTTACTGAAAGAACAGAACTCGAAATTACCCTCAAATGAAGCATACATGACGTCACATAGAAAAGCCACAACCTGATTCAAACATTGGACTCCCTGGATATAAAAGCTTTTTTCTATTAGGTTTTAAGAGAAAACACAGACCTATACAATGTCATACTCATTGGACAAACACATTATTGCAATGGAGGTTTTTGCGCACATAATTCACATAACTAAAACACCCCATGTTAAGAAAATAGACTTCCTTGTCAGTGGGTGGGCTCAGACACAGAAAAATCTCCTCACTGCCCACCTCGTCCTTTTATCAGAACACTGACTCATCTCTTTAAAGAGACACTTGTGCAATTAAGTGATGTGCACTATAAAAACCGTGCCTGGCTGGAGAAAGTAAGTGTATGTCTGAGTCGTGTGCAAAACATACTGGGAGAACTTGGTAACCCGTTTATCTCAACCTGCACATGAGTGTGGAGGTGTTGCATCCGACCAGTCTTCCTCTCAGGGAATAAAACACACTGGTCAATCCCAAATTCTTTCGGATTGAGTAAGAAGGACCACCAAGACAGAACAGCAATATTATCAAGTTTTACTAAAGCTTCAAGAGACCAGTCCTTACAAAGCAATAATAGCAGCGGTCTAAAAATCAAACGGAAAAAGACAGCTTATTTAGTAGGAAAACAGCCCCTCCCACCCAGAAATAAATACCATTAATTGATCAACATGGACCCCGACTTAAACAAGTTGAAATATGTATTCAGGTCTTATCATTTAGTGGTCAATTATACAGAATATGTACTGTACTGTGCAATCTACAAATACAAGTCTCAATCAATTAATCAATACGGCCTTTTTGTTCTAAACCGATATGGCCTCCTCCACAAAAATGGAGTACAGACTTTCCAAGCCTTCAAGGGAAACACAGAGTTTACTAACGAGCATAAGGAAAGAAAAAGAGTGTACACATGGGAAAATATTAGCTGCCTCAAACATGACTATGGATAAAGACAGAACACTTAAAAATGTATGCATTCTGAATATGACAGGTGTCTGCATTTGGCTTCATTTTATCACCACCAAGTCGAGGGGCTATTAAACATTACTGTGGTACCTCAGTTTATGTTTATTTGCTCCGAAAGGTCGGACAAAGACTGACTCGTATGAAAACTTTTCCCAATAAGAGATCAAGTAAATCCAATGAATACCTTCCAGACACTCCAAGTTATTAAACCAAAACGCATGTTATAGAAAATAATTATAGAAGACTATAGTGTATTTACATGCATAAAACATTAATTGTAATGTATAAATAAACATTTAACATAACTTTCCTATTGTCAAAGATGAGTACCTACTAGGGGTGTGAAGCTATGTGTATTTGTATTGAACCGTTTCGGTATGGGGGTTTCGGTTCGGTTCGGTGGTGTACCGAACGAGTTTCCACACGGACATATAAAGTAGCGCACCGCACGTTTTGTAAACAGGCACAACACACGGCATGCTAGTAGCGACCGGGCTAGGACAACATGTAAAAGCCAGAGCTGGAAGACCCTCCTGTCTTGTTAAGATCTCCCGTTTGGGAACACTTTGGCTGCCGACATTGTTGAGCCGCAGTAGGGTATGCTTCTGCCAACACTTCAAACATGCTAACCCCTTTGAAGCGTCACCACCACATTCGGCGAGTCAGGCAGGGCTGAAGCAATAAGAAATGTTTTTATAGCAGCAGATTTAAGACCATCCATCCATTTTCTACCGTTTTTCCCGTCCGGGGCCGCAGGGGGTTGCTGTATTGCAATAAAAACTAGATTTTGACCCACTTCTATGGTGGAAGAACAGTAAGCCCATATATCCTCTTACTGCCAAGTTAACCAGGCTCGGGGGCGGGGGGGAAGAAAAGTTAATCTGAGGCTGATTTACCTTGAAACTGTTTAATGTTGCACTTTTTATATGTAGAAGAAAAGTTTTGTCATTTTTTCATCCGAGCAACAACTTGAGGCAGTTTAATGTTGATTAACGTAGACCCAGACTTAAACAAGTGGAAAAACTTATTGGGGTGTTAGCATTCAGTGGTTAATTGTATGGAATATGTACTGTACTGTGCTATCTACTAATAAAAGTCTCAAACAATCAATAGAAAAAAGCACGTTATATGTAGAAAGGTTTTGTTAAAGGCCTACTGAAATGAGATTTTCTTATTCAAACGGGGATAGCAGGTCCATTCTATGTGTCATACTTGATCATTTCGCGATATTGCCATATTTTTGCTGAAAGGATTTAGTAGAGTACATTGACGATAAAGTTTGCAACTTTCGGTGCAAACAGAAAAGCCCTGCCTCTACCAGAAGTCTCAGACGATGACGTCACATTTTGATGGCTCCTCACATTTTCACATTGATTCTAATGGGAGCCTCCAACAAAAACAGCTATTCGGACCGAGAAAACGACAATCTCCCCATTAAATTGAGCGAGGATGAAAGATTTGTGTATGAGGATATTGATGGCGACGGACTAGAAAAAAACGCGATTGCATTGAGACGGATTCATATGTTTTTAGAGACATTTACGAGCATAATTCTGGGAAATCCCTTATCTTTCTATTGTGTTGCTAGTGTTTTAGTGAGTTTAACAGTACCTGATAGTCGGAGGTGTGTGTCCACGGGTGTGTTGACGCGCAGTGTCTCAGGGAAGTCGACGGCAGCTTTATGGACGGCACAAGCTCAGCTGATATCCGGTAAGAAGCGACTTTTTAACCACAATTTGATCTGTGGTCTAGATCACTGCGATGAAGGGAGGACTTGTCCAGGGTGTACGCCACCTTCCGTCCGATTGTAGTTGAGATAGGCACCAGCGCCGCCCACGACCCCAAAGGGAATAAGCGGTAGAAAATGGATGGATGGATGTGGCCTAGATCATGTTTTGTTTAGTTATGTTCTGTTAGTTTTGGACTCGTTTATTTCTTGTTTGACACCTCCTGAGTTTGGTTTGGTTGCAATGGCAGCTTATTGTTTTCACTTACCTCTGGTGTTCGGGACGCTCACCTGTGTCTAATCATATGCACTATTTAAGCCTGCTTTTACCAGTCAGTCGTCCTGGCGTCTTTGTTCGATTCATGCCGTGTCCACGTAAGTTTTGTTACCTTGTCAAGTAAGTCTTGTTTGTTCATGCTACAGTTAGTACGTATTTTCACCCATAGTTTATGGTAAGTGTAAGTTTAGCATCCAGTGCGATCGGCATTTTTTTTTTCTTTTTGCTCGTTTTCAGTTTTTTGGTACTTTGCTTTGTTTGGAGTGGTCTGTCTGCATTCTTGGGAGTACGACCCCGCATAAAGATGCAACCCAAATATGACATAATTACCGATTCCGATTTATACAGTCGTGGTATTAACACATTATTATGCCTAATTGTGTTGCTATGCCCCGCTGGATGCATTAAACAATGTAACACGGTTTTCCAAAATAAATCAACTCAAGTTAAGGAACTGCCATATTTATTATTGAAGTCACAAAGTGCATTTTTTTTTTAACATGCTTCAAAACAGCAGCTTGAAAGTTGGGACATGCTCTCCCTGAGAGAGCATGAGGAGGTTGAGGTGGGTAAGGTTGAGCTAGGGGGTAGCCGGGGGTGTATATTGTAGTGTCCCATAAGAGGGTATTTGTTCTGTTGTGTTTATGTGTTATGGTGCGGATGTTCTCCCGAAATGTGTTTGTCATTATTGTTTGGTGTGGGTTCACAGTGTGGCACATATTTGTAACAGTGTTAAAGTTGTTTGTACGGCCACCCTCAGTGTGACCTGTATGGTTGTTGACCAAGTATGCCTTGCAATCACTTGTGAGTGTGTGAAAAGCATTAAATATAATGTGATTGGGCCGGCACGCTAAGGCAGTGCCTTGAAGGTCTGTCTGGGTGGAAATCGGGAGAAATTCGGGAGAAAGGTTGCCCCGGGAGATTTTCGGAGGGGGCACTGAAATTCGGGAGCCCCCCGGCAAAATCGAGAGGGTTGGTATGACATGGAAACGCAACTGCTCTGTACTTCTACAAACATTTTACTTTTTGAAACCGATTATTTCAGATATTACATTTAAAAAAATTTATCGGCCGATAATATTGGCAGTCCGATATTATCGGACATCTCTACTGACAATGAATTAATAATGTGGATATTAATGCAATTGTGTGGAGCCTAAGTTAATTGCAGCTGCTTATGGCATCTGTTTCCACTGCTTACAACGAAACCCATTAAAACTGCCGCTAGCTTGTGGACACATAGTGTACTTTGTAATTTAGACTTCCTAACGTAGTGTTTAATGTATCATGCTTTAATTATTCACCACATCTGCCTTCAGGGGTTCTCACCAAAGGATACATCAATTGCATTGATGGACAAGTGCTTAGCTTGCAGACAGCATGTAAACACTAGTGCTTAGTGCCATCCTGCATAATTATGTTAGCATTTAGTACAAACCCTGTTTCCATTTGAGTTCGGAAATTGTGTTAGATGTAAATATAAACGGAATACAATGATTTGCAAATCCTTTTCAACCCATATTCAGTTTAATATGCTACAAAGACTACAAAGATTTGATGTTCAAACTGATAAACATTTTTTTGTTGTTGCAAATAATAATTAACTTTAGAATTTAATGCCAGCAACATATGACAAAGAAGTTGGGAAAGGTGGCAATAAATACTGATAAAGCTGAGAAATGCTCATCAAACACTTTATGGAACATCCCACAGGTGTGAAGGCTAATTGGGAACAGGTGGGTGCCATGATTGGGTATAAAAACAGCTTCCCAAAAAATGCTCAGTCTTTCACGAGAAAGGATGGGGCGAGGTACACCCCTTTGTCCACAACTGCGTGAGCAAATAGTCAAACAGTTTAAGAACAACGTTTCACAAAGTGCAATTGCAAGAAATTTAGGGATTTCAACATCTACGGTCCATAATATTATCAAAAGGTTCAGAGAATCTGGAGAAATCATTCCACGTAAGCGGCATGGCCGGAAACCAACATTGAATGACCGTGACCTTTGATCCCTCAGACGGCACTGTATCAAAAACCGACATCAATCTCTAAAGGATATCACCACATGGGCTCAGGAACACTTCGGAAAACCACTGTCACTAAATACAGTTTGTCGCTACATCTGTAAGTGCAAGTTAAAGCTCTACTATGCAAAGCGAAATAGGGATTCATATATTTTTGAAGTGTTATTCAATGAATATATCTATAAAGGATTTTTTGAATTGTTGCTATTTTTAGAATATTTTAAAAAAATCTCACGTATCCCTTGGCATACCTTTAAGTACCCCCAGGGATACACGTAACCCTCATTTGAGAACCACTGGTATACAGTTCACAGAAAAGGTCGTAAAACAGTTCAAAGAGGAGGTTCATAAAAGAGATCAAAGAGTGGTTCATAAACCAGTTCAAAAAGAGGTTTATAAAATAGTTCAAAAAAGGAGGTTAAAAAAGAGGTCGTCTGGAACTTGCGCAGATCCTGCCGTCTCTCCGCTTTGTAGTCCTTGGGTTAAACCAGGGGTGTCAAACTCAAATACAGAGTGGGCCAAAATTTCAAATGGAACAAAGCCGCGGGCCAAGGTTGAAGAAATTAACCTTTTAATAGGGATCCAAAGAAGTTTTGCATTGACTATTGACCAAGTAAGGCTTATATAACTTTATAGTGACATGCAAAGTCATCCATCCATCCATTTTCTACCGCTTGTCCCCTTCTGGGGTCGCTGAAGCTTATCTCAGCTGCATTCAGGCGGAAGGCAGGGTACACCATGGACAAGTCACGACCTCATCACAGGGCCAACACAAATAGACAGACAACATTCATACTCACATTCACACACTAGGGCCAATTTAGTGTTGCCAATCAACCTATCAATAATAATTTAAGAATATCAATGGCATATCAAATAAAATGTAAATAAAAATTGGGGGGCGGATCGGGTTTGGTGGTAGCAGGGGTGTATATTGTAGCGTCCGGAGGAGTTAGAGCTGCAAGGGGTTCTGGTTATTACGTGTGTTACGGTGCAGATGTTCTCCCGAAACGTGTTTGTCATTCTTGTTTGGTGTGGCTTCACAGTGTGGCGCATATTTGTAACAGTGTTAAAGTCGTTTATACGGCCACCCTCAGTGTGACCTGTATGGCTGTTGACCAAGTATGCCTTGCATTCATTTGTGTGTGTTAAAGCCGCAGATATTATGTGACTGGACTGGCACGTTGTTTCTATGGCGGAAAAGCGGACGTGACAACAGGTTGTAGAGGACGCTAAAGGCAGTGCCTTCGAGGCACGCCCCCAATATTGTTGTCTGAGTGGAAATCGGGAGAAATTCGGAAGAATTGTTGCCCCGGGAGATTTACGGGAGGGGCAACAGCGGCACCGCCCCTGTATAATACCGGCGGGCCAGCTCTAATCTTAATTTGATATTACCTCAAGGGCCAAATAAAATTACATGGCGGGCCAAATTTGGCCCACGGGCCAGAGTTTGACGCCCATTGGTTAAACCATTATCTTTCTGTTGATTATAATACATGAAAGAAAACAGGAATACACCTTCATGTTGCCTCCACCCTTAATTTTATGAGCCTTACTCTTCAAAGACAGCTTTTGCTTCTCACCGAGCACTCAATGTAACACAAAGTTAATGTGATAACTTCGAAACAATTATTCTAACATTATCTTTGGTGCACAAGTACATCAGTTTTGCACGCTATCAGGTTTTAATACATGCAAACCTTTTGCAGATCAGGCCCGTAGTTAAGAGTTTATGACTTTTTACAAGTTACACAATATGAAACAGATGGTTATGCAATGAAAATGTGTGTTTGGGGATGTGGACCGTTGGTGCATTAAGAACAGATTGAAGTTGTTTTCTCCGTTGTCAGTTCATGTCGGGTTTCTCCTGTGTTTCCAGTCAGACTAAATTACGGTGAAATGGAAGTGGCATATGCATCCTTAGGTGGTATTATAAAGCACAGCTGTTGGGAGAGGATGTTCAATGCAGAGACGCCAAAGGAGGCCGGGTTGATTAATGGAGTAATGGGGCAAGTTTAGGGTTGATTACTCTATTACTCTGTCAGCAAATAACTTTTTTTTTTTCTTAAAGACAATTGTACTCAATTCAGTGTCAGCGTAAAAGACACAGTGTAATTGATAAATGGAAGGACAAAATGTCAAACAAGCTATTGAAATAAGGGTATCAACTGATACCATTTCCCTCATACTAACACATTATGCTTCTTTTTTACTGTGACAAGTCGATTCAGAATTGATTCATTATTTAAACCGATTCTCTCATGTTCAAGGATTACTTGGTATATACTGTAAGTTATAATGAAACCTTTCATAACAAGTTACAGGTTAAAACATACCTGGGCAAATTAAGGCCCGGGGCCACATGTGGCCCGTTTAGCTTTTCGATGTGGCCCGCCGGACATCCCCAAATAATTTATTTAGATCTTTAAGATGGAAAGTGTAGCTGCCATTATGATGTGCAGAGATGTTTTATACTGACTCTAAGTCTTTAACTATACAAAGCATTTCAATGGTTGGAATCTGGACTTTTGCATAACATACTAATTACTCTGGTCATCTAATTAGTTACTATGGTAATCTAATGAGTTACTATGGTCTTCTGATGAGTTACTATGGTCATTTAATTAGTTACAATGGTAATCTTAAGTCACAGCAGCTCAGACTAGGCACCAAGCAGTGTGGGGGGGAGCGTTTCCACAGAATGTTTACAGAGCCTAAAATGTGGGTGTCAGAACACATGTGGAAGGAGATTTTTACAACAAACTTTTGAAGCTTAGTGATATATCGGATTGTAAGTGGATTTTTTTTTTACCCTTTGCGTTCATATTTTGCTGTTTTGTTGCATTTAGCTTGATTGTAAAATATGTCGACTGACAGTGGGTGTGACATTCATATGTTGTCAATATTCAGTGTTTTATTCTTCAGATTCCATTCGGTTTTTTAAGGCGATCTGTAATAACATTTTTAGCATTCTATCAGACATTATTGCGAAGTTTTGTATTAGTGTGTGTGTGTATATATATATATGTGTGTGTATATATATATATATATGTATATATATATATATATATATATATATATATATATACCGGCCCCCATACACATTTTTTTCTCAAAATTTGGCCCCTGAGTGAAAATAATTGCCCAGGCCTGGGTTAAAACAACTCTTCTTGACGGCTAACGTAAGACGTATAGGCGCAGCGAGATGTCTTAAAAAAAAAACGTCTTTTTAATAATCGATTCCTGAAAAAGTTTTAAATCGACTCTATCTTTATATATAAAAAGTGCAAAGTGGGTGTGAATCGGTCCTTTTTAGCAACCTCAATATTTTTGTTTAACGTTTTGTCCCAATAAAAAAGTAATTGAAAACTGTGGCCAATACTCAACTACAAAACCTAAAACCAGTAAAGTTGGCACGTTGTGTAATTCATAAATAAAACCAGAATACAATCATTTGCATTTGTTTTCATATTCAGTTGAATTGACTGCAAAGACAAGATATTTATTTTTTGTTGCAAATAATCATTAACTTAAAAAATATAATGGCAGCAACACATTGCAATAAAGTTGGCACCTTTATATATATATATGTGTGTGTGTGTGTGTGTATATGTATTTACTGTATATATATATGTATATATGTGTATATATATATTGTATATACATAAGTATATTTATATATGTATATACAGTATGTACATTTATCTGTGTATATACATATTTATATATATATATATATATGTGTATATACATGTATATATGTATATGTGTGTATATATGTATATATATATATATATATATATATATATATATATATATATATATATATATATACATATATATATATATATATATATATATATATATATATATATATATATATATATATATATATATATATATATATATGATTGAGGGGACCCCTCATGAAACAGTTCTGTAGAGATGAAGTAGTCTTGTGATTTTTTCCCACACCTACATATATATATATATATATATATATATATATATATATATATATATATATATATATGTGTGTGTGTGTGCGTTTATGTATACTGTAGGAATGTACAGTTTACCGGCATTAATAAAGTACAGCGGTTGCTAATGAATTAAATACGATACTATACGGCCTTTGAAAATTACCGGTACTTTTTTCCATCCGCATTGAGGTACAGAGCCGAGGCGCACACATACACGCACAGTGTGCATACAAGCAGAAACAGGGTGGAGGGGAAGAATGGCAAAAAGCTGTCAAACAAAGAGGCGGCATGAAACGCAATGTGGATGTATTTGGGCTCCAAAACTATCGTATTACCACCCGCACCACAGCTAACGTTACCCAGGCTGCTACCTCTCTGCTCCACGAGGGCGTATACGTATGTGACGTATGTAAGAAGGTGTGCTTACTGTCTGTGAGGAGAGACAAGAAAGAGTGGGAAGAGCCTGTAGTGTAATGCCCGCAGCTAAAAGCAACTGCGTGAGAACGTATACTCGAATATCACGATATAGTCATTTTCTACATCGCACAGAGACAAACCCACGATATATCGACTATATCGATATTTCGCCCAGCCCTACTCTGTACAGTACAATCTGATGGTTTATCTTAACTATAGCTGCAACACCTTTAGATTTGGCTTTTGTCTTATATGTATGTGTATCTTTTACTGTGTATTTTGGGTGTTCCAGCACATGAAATAAACCTAATGAAACAAAGCAGGGGCAATGAATTGGGAAAATTTGAGGATTAGAGGAGATTGGGGATGTTTTTCTCTGGCTAAACCCTGTGATTGATGCCTTGGCTGCAAGGCATCTCTGTGTTGGCAGCGTTCTTAAGTTACTCATTAATCCTTATAAATGTTTAGTTCATTTGGGGTCCGAACAGCTTTTCTACAACCAATCAATGTCCATGTGCATGTTGACACATTTTGAATACCCCTATCAAATGATACAGCTGTTGTACTTGGGTTCAAGCTGGAAAGTTTAAAAGACGTAGCGAGTGCAGATTGTAATTGACTAAAATAAAAAAAAAACTACTGGAACACCAAAGTCACCACACATAGTTTTACATCACTATGGCCTGAAAGGGTGATGGGCTGCTGGAGATAGCTGCAGTTCATTGAGGAAAAACATGCCTCTGTCATGCCTGACAGAAGGCAAAGGCTCCCCTTTCAAAATCCCCTAGCTCCATGCTATTTTACATTAGATATTCTACAAGCATGCTACTGAATAGCTTTAGCGGTTTTACACGACAATTTCAACACCTCCAAGTTTGTTTTTAAAACTACAACTACGATACACATTACAAACAGCTGGTGTGCAATAAGTACAATACTTAGAGTATAAACAACAGGACTCAAAAAAACGACTGGCACATTCAACTGGAAGGTAATGCCTAGATGGCGCAATTGGGGAATGGAAAACAAAACAAACTAATCAAATAATCAACACCCATGACAACGAAAACACAAACGCAGGGGCGCTCAAAACGGAAAGTGAGGGAATCAAAAACAAAACAAACACGATCCGGGCAGCGGATCATGACAGTACCCCCCTCCTAACACTAATCAGAGGCAGGTGACACTAATCAGCACCCATGACATTTAAAACACAAACCCAGAGGCGCTGAAAACTGAAAGTGAGGGGATCAAAAACAAAACAAACATGATCTGGACAGTGGATCAAGACAGTACCCCTCTCCTAACACTAATCAGAGGCAGGTGACACTAATCAACACCCATGACAACGAAAACACAAACCCAGAGGCGCTGAAAACTGAAAGTGAGGGGATCGAAATAAAACAAACATGATCCGTACAGTGGATCAAGACAGTACCCCCCTCCTAACACTAATCACAGGCAGGTGACACTAATCAGCACCCATGACAACTAAAACACTAACCCAGGGGCGCTGAAAACTGAAAGTGAGGGGATCGAAAATAAAACAAACACGATCCAGGCAGCGGATCATGACAGTACCCCCCTTTAACACTAATCAGAGGCAGCTGACACTTATCAGCACCCATGACAACTAAAACACAAACCCAGGGGCGCTGAAAACAGAAAGTGAGGGGATTGAAAACAAAACAAACACGATCCGGGCAGCGGATCATGATAGTACCCCCCCCCTAACACTAATCAGAGGCAGGTAAGAATAATCAACACCCATGACAACTAAAACACAAACCCAGGGGCGCTGAAAACGGAAAGTGAGGAATCGAAAACAAAACAAACATGATCCGGACAGTGGATCAAGACAGTACCCCCCTCCTAACACTAATCAGAGGCAGGTGACACTAATCAGCACCCATGACAACTAAAACACAAACCCAGGGGCGCTGAAAACAGAAAGTGAGGGAATTGAAAACAAAACAAACACGATCCGGGCAGCGGATCATGACATTACCCCCCTCCTAACACTAATCAGAGGCAGGTGACACTAATCAGCACCCATGACATTTAAAACACAAACCCAGAGGCGCTGAAAACTGAAAGTGAGGGGATCAAAAACAAAACAAACATGATCTGGACAGCGGATCAAGACAGTACCCCCCTCCTAACACTAATCAGAGGCAGGTGACACTAATCAACACCCATGACAACGAAAACACAAACCCAGAGGCGCTGAAAACTGAAAGTGAGGGGATCGAAATAAAACAAACATGATCCGGACAGCGGATCAAGACAGTACCCCCCTCCTAACACTAATCAGAGGCAGGTGACACTAATCAGCACCCATGACAACTAAAACACGAACCCAGGGGCGCTGAAAACTGAAAGTGAGGGGATCGAAAATAAAACAAACACGATCGAGGCAGCGGATCATGACAGTACCCCCCTTTAACACTAATCAGAGGCAGAGGACACTTATCAGCACCCATGACAACTAACACACAAACCCAGGGGCACTGAAAACAGAAAGTGAGGGAATTGAAAACAAAACAAACACGATCCGGGCAGCGGATCATGACAGTACCCCCCTCCTAACACTAATCAGAGGCAGGTGAGACTAATCAACACCCATGACAACTAAAACACAAACCCAGGGGCGCTGAAAACGGAAAGTGAGGGAATCGAAAACAAAACAAACACGATCCGGGCAGCGGATCATGACAGTACCCCCTCCTAACATTAATCAGAGGCAGGTGACACTAATCAGCACCCATGACATTTAAAACACTAACCCAGGGGTGCCGAAAACTGAAAGTGAGGGAATCAAAAACAAAACAAACACGATCCGGGCAGCGGATCATGACAGTACCCCCCTCCTAACACTAATCAGAGGCAGGTGACACTAATCAACACCCATGACAACGAAAAAACAAACCCAGAGGCGCTGAAAACTGAAAGTGAGGGGATCGAAAACAAAACAAACATGATCCGGACAGCGGATCAAAAAAGTACCCCCCTCCTAACACTAATCAGAGGCAGGTGACACTAATCAGTACCCATGACAACTAAAACACAAACCCAGGGGCGCTGAAAACTGAAAGTGAGGGGATCGAAAATAAAACAAACACGATCCAGGCAGCGGATCATGACAGTACCCCCCTTTAACACTAATCGGAGGCAGGTGACACTTATCAGCACCCATGACATTTAAAACACAAACCCAGGGGCGCTGAAAACAGAAAGTGAGGGAATTGAAAACAAAACAAACATGATCCGGGCAACGGATCACGACAGCAAACTTTCCAATGTATTTTAAACAATAAATCCTCCCGTCTTCCGGCTTTTAAAATGTGAGAACATACACTATGTATGTACATAATACATGCACATGCTTTAACTTGGGGTGTTGTTAGCTAATATAAGCAATTTGGATAGTTACCGTTAGCTGTCATTGAATGTATCACGACGACGACATGGCTGCAAATTGCTAGTTTCTCTCCAAGACTGCTTTTATATGTGTGCACAAACTTCCTGCACGTGTGGACGAGACGTAAAAAGCAATCATTCTATCCGGGCAGGTAAAAATGTTTCTTACGTGAAAGTTAAAGTTAAAGTATCACTGATAGTCGCACTGTGGAAGCCGCTTCCTTCCGGGTTCTTTGACATCACCACTCCTTTTCAGGGTCAACAATAATGTTTATCTTACAATAAACGCCAGATCGTGCAAAGTCTTTATGTGCTTTCTAGCAATTGTCTTTCCTCGATCGAGCACATGAATGGTTTCCCCAAGAGTGGTCTGTCCTGCTCTCGTTCCCCTCGTGTTTCGCCAACCGCCATCAACAACTCCTCCTCTCTTTTCCGACTGCTGCCTTTTACAGAGCGGCACATGATTAGACAAACACTCTCAGCTGTGTCATCTACGCACCTGTCGTTAATCTCGAAACCGGCTCTGCCACACCCCGCTTCGCTGCAGGTCCGCAGGCCACGGGCACCACAACACACACACACACTAGGTGTGGTGAAATCAACCTCTGTATTTGACCCATCCCCTTGTTCCACCCCTTGGGAGGTGAGGGGAGCAGTGAGCAGCAGCAGTGGCCACGCTCAGGAATAATTTTGGTGATTTAACCCAGAATTCCAACCCTTGATGCTGAGTGCCAAGCTGGGAGGTGATGGGTCCCATTTTTTAGTATGACTCGGGCCGGGATTTGAACTCACGACCTACCGATCTCAGGGCGGACACTCTAACCACAAGGCCACTTAGCAGGTGGACTTAAACAATATAGACAATTGTCAAACAAATGTGTTCTGTTGAACCATTAGTAGGAACATAAACTAACCCAAACTGTTTTTGTTCCACTTTTTGCTTTGAAAAACTGAGCAAGTTGCAAACAGCACCTTTAATGGTGTAAACACAATATATAACAACAAGGCAGCACAGTTACTACTATCAGCTCACTGTTAAATGTTACATTAAATGTAACATTAATGTTTAATACCAGGGTGTACCCCGTCTACCACCCGGATGCAGCTGAGATAGGCTCCAGCACCCCCCGCCACCCTAAAAGGGACAAGCTGTAGAAAATGGATGGATCAACAGATAAAGTAAACACAAAAATACCAAAATTGGTACCATGGATCATCTGTAATGATTTACGGTTTATCAGGAATTGGTACTTTAGAGGTTTTAATGTGAAAAGCACTCATCCCTAACTATTATTTACACATTTGCATTCATTGTCCTAGCGTATTTGAAAGTAAACATTCATATAGATGAAACTTCAAGGTAGTCTTCACCACAAACATTACTTGGTATGTGTACGTGCATTTTTTAAAAATTTTTTATATGGACTGTATTTGCGGCAGTTGATGTATCCAGTTTGACAGCCATTAATCAACACCACCAAAAGCAATTTTTCTAGTCGCAGCATTGTGGCCTGTAATGTGTGTGTCTTTATTGATTCCTCACATCAGATCTGTGTGTTTGGTGTGTGTGCATGTCCGTGTGCAAGCATGGTATACTTCACTGCACTTTACTTGCCAAATGCACTCTATATGTTCATAAAAGGTTGTCAAGCCTCTGCAATTATTTAAACTCTGCTACCGAAACATTGGTCAGGATATATTGTACTTTCAACTATTGTGTTTGTTTTTGTTGTCATTTCATCAACATTTTAACTTTGTTTAATAATACTGATTTACAGGTTTGTATTAATTGAAGACATCTAGTGGAGGGGACGTCTAGAATCTGTCTCTAAAGTGGGGGGTACTGTGACGATTTGTCACATTCACGTCTTATGTTTCCTTAGATTGTGTTTATTTCCTGTCAGCGCTCTTATTTTAGTTCCACTTCCTGCATGTCTTCCGGAGCGCTCGTTTCCCTCACCTGTCCTTGATTGGCAGCCTGGGTCACCTGGTTGCAGTTGCCAATCAGGCTGCTATTTATGCCTGCCTCGCCCTCCAGTCAGGGCTCAATGATTGATTCCTGTTGCCTGTTTTCCCTGCACGTGCACTTACCAGTTGCACTAGTTCCTTATTGACATTAAAGTCATGTTTTCCTGTGCTATGCCTGCATCTTGCATCTTGGGGTTCAACACCAGCAGTTCCTGACAGAATCATCAAGTCAAACACGATACTCGCAGAGATTTGGTGGGCTGTCTGGAGGCAACAAATCTCGGGAGGAAGCCGCGGATAAGAAGTGTACCCACTTGGTCTCCTTGATGGACAAACTCTTTGAATTGAGTGCTGCACGGTCTGGTTCTTCGGCTCCTGGAACAGGGGGGCGGTCAGAGTCGGCAGGACTCTGTCAAAGTTTGTTGTTGACAAACCCCAAGATGCAGAGAAGAAGGCAGGCATTGAATGGGAAAACATGATTTAATTTAAATAATACAACAAGAACAAACAAAAGGGTACTAACACAAAGCGCGCACGAGGCGGATAACAAAACTAAAGGAGCTAGAAAACAAAAAGGAACTTAGCGTGGAATATAGCAAGAATCGAACAGGAAACAGAAGTCGTACATGTAATATAAAAACAAACTTGGAAGCAGGGAACAAAAGGCAGTAAGCTAAAAACCGCAACCGAAATATAGCTTACCGCTACGCTGCAAAGACACGACACGACAGGAGCGACAATACACAAGCGACATGACAATACAATAATCCAGCCATGACCGGATGGGAAGACAGGTCTAAATAGGAACGGACTGATTGACACCAGGTGTGGCCAGGTGCCAATCAGCCGCAGCTGAGGGGGAACACAGCACTCAGGGAGAAAGACAGGAAACCAACAAAATAAGAGCGCTGACAGGAAACACTACACACACAGAGGAAACAAAGACAAATGCGGAGGAAAAAACTAAAACATAGTCTAACTGTCAGAGGCAAGCCTGACAGACTCGAGACCCCCCCGCTCCCTCAGCCTTTTTTGGGACGTCTGGAATCCGTCCTCTAGCTCTGGAAACACCATCTTTATCTCCGGCGGGACGTCCTACGTCGCCCCAATCTTCGTCTCCGGCGGGCCGTCCAACAGGCCCATCTTCGATCCTTGTCCTGAATTTGCCTCTGCCACCTTCAGTTTACCTGCCGCACAAGCAGCAATCAGACACCCACACGCCGCCTCCTCATCGGTCAAGATTAGCCGTTCCGTTGTCGCCCGCCTCGCCAGATGCAGCGCCGTTCAATGCGTTCGCTGCCATCTGACTCTTCCTTGCTGGGTGCAGGGACACAAGGCTTGGCAATCTGCCGCCCTCCACCCTCCTGTAACCTTGTTTTTTTTGGGGGGGGGGGGCGTCTAGAATCTGTCCCTAAAGGGGAGGGGGGTACTGTGACGATCTGTCACATTAACGTCTTATGTTTCCTGAGTTTGTGTTTATATCCTGTCAGCGTTCTTACTCTAGTTCCACTTCCTGCATGTCTCCCCGAGCTCTCGTTCCCCTCACCTGTCCCTGATTGGCAACCTGGCACACCTGGATGCAGTTGCCAATCAGGCTGCTATTAATGACTTCCTCGCCCTACAGTCATGGCTTGATTGTTTCCTCTTGCCTGCTTTCGAGTTCCTTTGCACGTGCACTTACCATTTGCACTCTTTCCTTTTTGACATTAAAGTAATCTTTTCCTGCGCTACGCCTGCCATATCTGCATCATGAGGTTCAACACCAGCAGTTCCTGACATCAATCAATCAATCAATCAATCAATCAATCAATCAGTGTTTATTAATATAGCCCTAAATCACAAGTGTCTCAAAGGGCTGCACAGGCCACAACGACATCCTCGGTTCAGAGCCCACATAAGGGCAAGGAAAAATTCACAACCCAGTGGAATGTCACTGTGAATGACTATTAGAAACCTTGGAGAGGACCACATATATGGGTCCTCTCCACATCCACAAGGGAAAGGGGGGCAGAGGAGAAAAGAAAAGAAACAGCAGATCAACTGGTCGAAAAAGGGGGTCCATTTAAAGGCTAGAGTATACAAATATGTCTTAAGATGGGACTTAAATGCTTCTACTGAGGTAGCATCTCTTGAAAGAATCCGCTGCCATGGCGATGACGTTCCACTGCTGTGACACATTCTGTGCTTAGGGCTAAGAATAAAGCTTCAAAAGAGTGTTCGAGTCTGTGTGCCTATTTGCAATACATTGCTTGCACAATATCGCCCTCAAGCACTTGTTGCAGGTGACTGCATTCATTTAGCATCGAAACGAGGCACATAAGTTGGAATAAAACATTTTGAAGGAGCAGCAACTTCATTCAAATGTTCCTTGCTTCAGACAGTGTCTCACTCTTGTAGGCAGATCACATTGGAAAAAAGACAAAAACATTTTGTTTACATATTGATTGATTGATTGATTGAAACTTTTATTAGTAGATTCCAAAGGAAGATAATACCTTATATGAAACAGTCAGGTTTACACAGTACAGTACATATTATGTACTAAACGATAACACCCGAATACGTTTTTCAACTTGTTTAACATTAATCAATTCATGGTATGTATCTGAACATATTTGAATCATTCATCATTTTACATTCGACCGTGTCCCTCGGGAAGTCCTGTGGGGAGTGCTCAGAAAGTATGGGATATCGGACTGTCTGATTGTGGCGGTCCGCTCCCTGTACGATCAGTGTCAGAGCTTGCGCCAAATTGTCGGCAGTAAGTCGGACACGTTTCCAGTGAGGGTTGGACTCCGCCAAGGCTGCCCTTTGTCGCCGATTGTGTTGATAACTTTTATGGACAGAATTTCTAGGCGCAGTCAAGGCGTTGAGGGGTTCCGGTTTGTTGGCCGCGGGATTAGGTCTCTGCTTTTTGCAGATGATGTGGTCCTGATGGCTTCATCTGGCCGGGATCTTCAGTTCTCACTGGATCAGTTCGCAGCCGACCGGGATGAGAATCAGCACCTCCGAGTCCACGGTTCTCGCCCGGAAAAGGGTGGAGTGCCATCTCTGGGTTGGGGAGGAGACCCTGCCCCAAGTCGAGGAGTTAAAATACCTCAGAGTCTTGTTCACGAGTGAGGGAAGAGTGGATCGCGAGATCGACAGGCAGATCGGTGCGGCGTCTTCAGTAATGCGGAAGCTGTATCAATTGGTTGTGGTGAAGAAGGAGCTTAGCCGGAAGGCAAAGCTCTCATTTTACCGTTCGATCTACGTTCCCATCCTCACCGATGGTCATGAGCTTTGGATTGTGACCGAAAGGACAAGATCACGGGTACAAGCGGCCGAAATGAGTTTCCTCCGCCGTGTGGCGGGGCTCTCCCTTAGAGATAGGGTGAGAAGCTCTGTCATCCGGGAGGAGCTCAAATTAAAGCCGCTGCTCCTCCACATCAAGAGGAGCCAGATAAGGGGGTTCGAGCATCTGGTCAGAATGCCTCCCCAGGGCACGTCCAACCGGTAGGAGGCCACTGGGAAGACCCAGGACACGTTGGGACGACTATGTCTCCCGGCTGGCCCAGGAACACCTCGGGATCCCCCGGAAAGAGCTGGAGTAAGTGGCTGGGGATAGAGAAGTCTGGGCTTCCTTGCTTAGGCTGCTGCCCCCGCGACCCAACCTCGGATAAGCGGAAGAGGATGGATGGATCATTTTACACTACCTCAAGTTCCAACTGGTGTTTTCATTAAATATAAACAATTTATAAACAATTTAAACATACCACTTTGGGTCACTGCCTGCCAGTTGCCCAACCACTGTTGAGAAGAACTGATGTATACCAGGGTTGTATGGTATACCGATACCAGTAAAGTAGTGCAGTACTAATGGATTAAAAATAGTACTATAGTGCTTCTGAAAAATACTGGTAATTTTTTTTCCTGGACCTGCTTCTGGCAAGCTTCCGGTTGAATTTTTAACCATTCCTCTTGACAAAATTGGTGCGGTTCAGCTAACTTTGCTGGTTTTCTGACATGGACTTGTTTCTTCAGCATTGTCCACACGTTTCATCTGACATCACGTGGACAAAGATGAGACCTTCTGGAGGAAAGTTCTGTGGTAAGATGAAAGAAAAATTGAGCTGTTTGGCCACAACACAGCAATATGTTTGGAGGAGAAAAGGTGAGGTCTTTGATTCCAGGAGCACTATACCTACCGTCAAGCATGGCGGTGGTAGTATTATGCTCTGGGCCTGTTTTACTACCAATGGAACTTATGTTTTAAATGTGACAATGAAAAAGGAAGAATACCCCAAATTCTTCAGGACAACCTAAAATCATCAGCCCAGAGGTTAGGTCTTGGGCACAGTTGGGTGTTCCAACAGGATATTGACCTGGAATGGCTATATCAGGCTAGAATTAAGATTTTAGAATGTCTTTCCCAAAGTCCTGACTTAAACGTGTGGACAATGCTGAAGAAACAAGTCCATGTAAGAAAACCCACCCATTTAGCTGAACTGCACCAAATTTGTCAAGAGGAGTGGTCATAAATTCAACCAGAAGCTTGTGGATGGCTACCAAAAGCGCCTTATTGCAGGGAAACTTGCCAAGGGACATGTTTTTTTTTCAATGTTTGTATTTTGTCATTCCTTTTCTACCGCTTGTTCCTCTTGGAGTCGCAGGGATGCTGGATCCTATCTCACCCAATGTCTTTTTTAATTTTTCTTGATACAAAATCTTACTGGCAGTGTTTGGTTCCATAATTGTGCAAAGGGTCATGAAGTTGTGGTCAATCAGTGTATGTATATGACATATATACCCTGTGCGTGTATGGGTTTTGTCCAGATACCCTGGCTTCCTCCCACATTCCAAAAATATGCCCGTTGTCTTAATTTAAGACCAAAATCTCCTTAAGTGTGAATGCAAGTTTGAGTAATTGTTTGTTTATAAGTACCCATGACACAATGAGGATCAGTGGTATAGAACATGGATGGATGGCTGGATTGATAGGAAAATTAGATGTGGCTCAGAGCTGTGTTGCCACCTCCATCTATTTAACTGTGTCATAGACCCCCTGATGACTGTGGTGTGTAAACACGACCCAAGTGTATCACTAAGCACTTACGCATTAGCCAATGTCGAATATTCTGATGATACCGCGCTATCCAGTTACAGTGGAAGATTGTCCTTGTTGTTGTAATTTGGAACTTTTGGGTTCGTTAGTTGTTTCCTGACTATTAGATATGAATAGGCCCTAATCCAATTTGGGATACTTCTGATGAAAAAGTGCCCTGTCTTATAAGTACCACAACCCGCTCGAAAAACTATACTTTCCCTTACTCTAATCCGATTTCTATGTGGTCCAAATTGAGGGGTCGAGGAAAAGTTCCATTAAAATACAATGACAAATTGGGTTGACCAAAATATCTCAGTCCTTGGTCCTACTCCCGGGCTCTTTGAGTACATTTCAGATTCTTCGGTCCGCTGGGACTTTTGTGTGTAGGTGTATGTTGGGGTACTTTGAGACTTTGGGACTATTTGGGATCCTGTTAGTTGTTTCCTGAGTACATTGACTATTAGATATGAATAGGCTCTAATCCAATTTGGGATACTTCTGATGAAAAAGTGCCCTTTTTTATAAATACCACAACCCGCTCCAAAAACTATACTTTTCCTTACTCTAACCCGATTTCTATGTGGTCCAAATTGAGGGGTCAAGGAAAAGTTCCAATAAAATACAATGATAAATGGGGTTGACCAAAATATCTCAGTCCCTGGCCCTACTCCCGGGCTCTTTGAGTACATTTCAGATTCTTTGGTCCGCTGGGACTTTTGTGTGTAGGTGTATGTTGGGGTACTTTGAGACTTTGGGACTATTTCGGATCCTGTTAGTTGTTTCCTGAGTACATTGACTATTAGATATGAATAGGCCCTAATCCATTTTGGGATACTTCTGATGAAAAAGTGCCCTATCTTATAAGTACCACAACCCGCTCGAAAAACTATACTTTTTGTTACTCTAATCCGATTTCTATGTGGTACAAATTGAGGGGTCATGGAAAAGTTCCAATAAAATACAATGATAAATGGGGTTGACCAAAATATCTCAGTCCCTGGCCCTACTCCCGGGCTCTTTGAGTACAGTTCAGATTCTTCAGTCCGCTGGGACTTTTGTGTGTAGGTGTATGTTGGGGTACTTTGGGACTATTTGGGATCCCGTTAGTTGTTTCCTGAGTACATTGACTATTAGATATGAATAGGCCCTAATCCATTTTGGGATACTTCTGATGAAAAAGTGCCCTGTCTTATAAGTACCACAACCCGCTCGAAAAAATATACTTTCTCTTACTCTTATCCGATTTCTATGTGGTCCAAATTGAGGGGTTGAGGAAAAGTTCCAATAAAATACAATGACAAATGGGGTTGACCAAAATATCTCAGTCCCTGGCCCTACTCCCAGGCTCTGTGAGTACATTTCAGATGCTTTGGTCCGCTGGGACTTTTGTGTGTAGGTGTATGTTGGGGTACTTTGAGACTTTGGGACTATTTGGGATCCTGTTAGTTGTTTCCTGAGTACATTGACTATTAGATATGAATAGGCCCTAATCCATTTTGGGATACTTCTGATGAAAAAGTGCCCTATCTTATAAGTACCACAACCCGCTCGAAAAACTATACTTTTCGTTACTCTAATCCGATTTCTATGTGGTCGAAATTGAGGGGTCGAGGAAAAGTTCCAATAAAATACAATGATAAATGGGGTTGACCAATATATCTCAGTCCCTGGCCCTACTCCCAGGCTCTTTGAGTACATTTCAGATTCTTCGGTCCGCTGGGACTTTTGTGTGTAGGTGTATGTTGGGGTACTTTGAGACTTTGGGACTATTTGGGATCCTCTCGCACCTTTGGGGAAGATGTCCCTTTCTGGGATATTTTGGGACTTTCAGTAAAAGCAGGTATCCCTTTTTCCCTTTTGGGACACTTCTGGTAAAAAAAAACTTGTCTTTTCCTCACTTCAAATACCTTTGATCCACAATACCTAAAATTGGCATCCTGAAACAGAGATATACAGTTATGACAAGATTGTGATGTTTCCATAGAGACCAAGCTCAAAATTCACAACAAATCTGTCATTTTGCTCCTCCTGTGTGATGCAGAACACTGAACAACGACCCTGGGAGCCAGGTTAGACCTCCTAGGAGACCTCTCAATTTGGACCACATAGAAATCGGATTAGAGTAAGGGAAAGTGTATTTTCTTCAAGACAGTGAAATGGTCACTGAATCATGTTACCAACACCGAAATCGGAGAGCGGACACAACAATTCCCCTCGACTCGCAGCAATGCGAAGAGTTCGCCGGTTTTGCAATGTCCACCACTTCCACTCAGATCATCCAAACCAAGAAGGCTGGAGATAGATGTAAGACACTGTAGATGTCTTAGAGCAGGGGTCGGGAACCTTTTTGGCTGAGAGAGCCATGAAAGACAAATATTATAAAATGTATTTCCGAGAGAGCCATATAATATTTTTTAACACTGAATACAAATAAATGTGTGCATTTTTAAGTAAGACCAACATTTCAAGAATATAATAATTATCTTCTTTTTAAAAATATTGTTATTCTGAAGCTAATAAATAAAATTGTTCTTAACATTAATGGGACTTCTTGAACAGAAACAGTAGAAAACGGATGGATGGATTGAAATGCATGAGAATGTTTTATATTTTGAACGTTATTTTTAACACTGTGATTACCAGCGGAATTATTCATTACTTATCGCTGTGTTTTTCAACCACTGTGCCGCGGCCGTGAGATACAGTCTGGTGTGTCGTGGGAGAGATTATGTAATTTCACCTAATTGGGTTGATAACATTTTTTGCAAACCTGTAACTATAATTCAAAAATGTGCTGTTATTGAGTGTCTGTGCTGTCTAGAGCCCGGCAGAGTAACCGTGTAATACTCTTCCATATCAGTAGGTGGCAGCAGGTAGCTAATTGCTTTTGTAGATTTCGGGAACATGGTATGTCGTGATCACAATATGCGGGAGGCAGCATGTAGGTAAAAAGGTACCCAACACTTAAACTAAAAATAAAGAAAAGGCGAGTGCCGCTAAGAAAAGGCATTGAAGCAAAACAAAACTAAAACTAAACTGGCTGCAAAGTAAACAAAAACAGAATGCTGGACGACAGCAAAGACTTACAGCGTGTGGAGCAGACGGCGTCCACAAAGTACATCCGTACATGGCATGACAATCAACAATGTCCACGCAAAGAAGGAGTGCGTCCGCACAACTTAAATAGTCTTGATTGTAAAAACAAAGCAGGTGCGATGAATAGCATTCAAGGAGGACATGAAACTGCTACAGGAAAATACCAACAAAAGAGGAAAAGCCACCAAAATAGGAGCGCAAGTCACACAGGAAAACACCGAAAAAACTCAAAATAAGTTACGGCTTGACAGTACACCTACATAGAGACAAGAGCCATTGCGAGAACAATTTTTTTTTTGTCAATATCGCCTACTGAGTTTAATTTTTTTATGTTTTCTGCTGGTGGTGCGCCTCAGAATTTTTTTCAATGAAAAAAAAATGTGTTTTGGCTCAAAAAAGGTTGGAAAACACTGACTTATCGTGTTAAGCAATGCCAGCTAAGATTTATCTGAGAGCCAGATGCAGTCATCAAAAGAGCCACATCTGGCTCTAGAGCCATAGGTTCCCTACCCCTGGCCTAGAGGCTTCCTTCCACACCCATTGTTCTGACATTGTAGCTCAGAATCTAAGGGATTCCGACGTGTTTCAGGAACAAACCGCACATCATGCCCAGGACAGGCCAGACTGTAGAAGACTTGTCAAAAGTGTTGGCTGTATGCACGAGGAAGGGAGCGATATCTGTAAAAACAATTTCTAGATATATTACTTACTGTAGGACACATTCATCCATCTTAAGCTGAGCCTATCACAGATGACAAGTGGGAAGAGTTCAGGGCACAACCTGGAATGGTTGCCAGCCAATTGCAGAACACTTACATAACAATTCACACTCATAGTTAACGGACAATCTATACCCGTTAACATTTACATTTTTGGAAAACACACACATAATTGGAAAAGGCTGCAACTTCCACTCAAATAAGCCCAAAAGGATTTGCACCCTTGATCTCTTTACTGTCCACCTGAAATGCTAACAACTAGGCAGCGCCCTAAGGATACACTATTAAATAGATTTTTCGAGAGAGTCCAGCCCTTACAGAGAAACATTCTGGGCCTTGGATAAATGTTTGTGATGATGGCCTCTTGTCCTACAGCATGTGCCTGTGAGTTTCTAGGCGTGATGCACTTGGATGAGTTCCATAGTCCAGCTTTGAACAATCAACTTCTGTCTGGAGAATGGATTGCCTGTGTTCTGCTGGGATTTCATTGTTTTTTCGTCCATTGCGTTTCATCCAAAAGTAGTTTGTATTCCACCAACAGCAATTTAGTGTTTTCATATTTCCTGTGTAATGATTACTTGTCGAGCCAGCAAGGGTACGTTTCAACAGCTCAGCTTTTCTTCCAGAGTTGATGCGTCAAAAGTATTGTTTGTCGTAGCTTTTGATTGATATTCAACTGTATACTCATTAGGGGTGTAACGGTAAACAAAAATTTCGGTTCGGTACGTACCTCGGTTTAGAGGTCACGGTTCGGTTCATTTTTGGTACAGTAAGAAATCAACAAAATATAAAATTTTGGGTTATTTATTTACGAAATTTGTAAACAATGGCTTTATCCTTTTAACATTGGGAACACTATAATAATTCTGCCGACGTTAATCCACATTAAACTGCCTCGAGTTGTTGCTTTGATTAATTCAAATGAAAAAAAACTTTCTTCTACATGTAAAAAGTGCAACATTTAACAGTTTCCATTGAAACTGTTTAATGTCAACTCATCATGCTTAATTTATTACAGCATTTGGGAAGCCTGTAGTTGACTTTTATTATGTAAATGTTGTATTTTTATCAACATGTGATAGCAGGGACCCTGCTATTCAAAACTAGGCTGCTACATTACTAATGATTCATCCCTAAACACAATGGAGTTCAATGAAATAACAGACGGACAGGGCTTTGCTGCCCCTAAAACACGCACATGCACGCACACACACACTCACACACACACACAGAAAAAATAGCTAACGTTACACTAAAAGCTAATTAGCCTTCATCTCAAGCCTATACTGTGAGCGAGCTGAGCTGCAGTTTAAGTTTCTAGAAGGTCAACGGGCTCATAGTAATGTTAGTAATAGTTGTGACTGGGAAGTGTTTACTATAATTTGGGTAGAGTCCGCTCCTCCCCTGCTAGACGAATATCTGCTCGACGCTAAAGCATTGACTAGATCGTTCTGAAGACTGAATACGCACTGCTGATTGGCTGTTACTTCGCTCTGAATACGCACTGCTGATTGACTTTGTATGTAACCAATCAGATGGTTGTGTGGGCGGGACAATGAGGCAGAGACAGAGGCAGAAAGCGGAGCAGCTTGTGAAGACTTCTGCTTCCGAACTTGTTCGGTACGCCCGCGTGCTGAACCGAAACCCCCGTACTGAAACGGTTCGATACAAATACACGTACCGTTACACACCTAATACTCATACACAGGAACCGTTCATGACTCCTTATTGTCAGCCTTTTTGCTTTAACTGCCAGATACTTTACATTACTCATGGCACGCAATTTTTTTAGAGATCTTTATATGGACATGTTTTGTTGCAAAAGAATCGTTAGAAATGTTGAAAACAACCAACTTATCAAGTCCTGGTCTACCATGTTTTTTCATTATTATAAAGTGAACGAATATTGGTACTGGGTATTGTCATGAGTTGGACCCAGGTGTGGTTTGTTTTCCCTTGGTGCAAATGGACTGGACCGGGCATAGCGTGAAGGTAACAACATATTTTAATCTTAACTCAAAAAAAGGAACAAACCAAAGGCGCTCACAGAGGAGGTACAAAAACTTGGCTGTGAAACAAAACTATTACTACAACATAAACTATGGACATAAAACAAAACTTGCACACTGTGGCATGAATAACAAAACTTACGGGGAACGGGAAAAGAGTATTGATCATCAGCATGCAGCAAGGGTGTGCAGAGGATGGTGACACCAGCCTGACAGCCTGGCAACTACAGGCTTAAATGGTGCTGTGGTGCTTGAAAACAGGTGCGTGAGTTCAAATGAATCAGGTGCGTGAGTCGTGAAGACAGGTGAACTGATTGGTAGGCATGGAAACAAAACAATGGAGTGAAAAAACAGGAACTAATGGAGTCTTGAAGTAATCTAACACAACTAAACAAAACATGATCACAAAGACATGACAGGTATAGGTCTCTTGCTTTGGGCTGGCATCTGAAATCGCCGTAATAAGCGCTCTGTTGCAAGTGGTACTGCAGCCTGTTTACTTGTGCAAAGCTCGACAGCCAGTTAACATCTAATTGTCCTCTAATTAGCACACAAGGTTGGTCTTTTTTTCAATTTTAGTCCAGTGCGTATCTTTAATAGGACCTGCTGTTGTACTCTGTCTCAAAGTGTTAACATGTGCTCAATGTTTCCTTGCTATTATTGCTATGTTGTCTATTACCATTGTTGGTATAGTCATTCCTCCTGCATTGTTGATACAAAGTATTGTTACACTGAAATAATTATTGTTACCTGTGGTAATGCCACTCTGATACAACATTTGTATAATCCTTAAACAAAGTAACAGTAAAACTCAATGGAATAATATTCGAATGGAGAACTGGGGGTGGGATTAAATAAATTATCTTCTTCCCACTCCCTTTCAGGCAAAACTGGACAATCATGCATTACATACTGTACATTACCTTTTACACTACAGTAATTGATATTATTATGTGTTGTCAACTTTGTACTTTTTTTATGTCATTGTCGGAAATAAATTAAATAAAAAAAAAATCACTGGCTACGTGTACATAAACAACATGTATTTAATCTGATCAGGATTCGAATTAGAATGTTATTGTGATCATGGACCCTGAAAAAAATTACGACCTGCATTGTTTCATGCAGTAAATACGTCCCTGGACACATGAGGACTTTGACTACGAATATGACCAATGTATAACTGTGACTACTTAGTATCGGATTGATACCCGAATGTGTGGTATCATCCAAAACTAATATAAAGTATTAGACAACAGAAGAATAAGTGATTATTACATTTTAACAAAAGTGTAGATAGAACATGTTGAAACATAAAATAACCAGATATTGACAGTAAATATGCAATTAATAATAATAATAATAATAATACATTTGATTGGTAAAAAGCACTTCACAACCTCAAAGTGCTACAGTGTATTAAAAAATAATAAAAGATGATAAAAATAAATGAAAACTAGAACAGTCTAATAGCTACAACTAGTATGAATATATCTTTTAAAAAAGGCTTGTTTTAAAAGAAGGGTTTTTAAGCTTTTTTAAAAAGCATCCACAGTCTGTGCTGCCCTCATGCGGTCAGGGAGAGCGTTCCACAGACTGGGAGCGGCGTCTCCCGTTGTTCTTAGCTTTGTCCTCGGAGAAGTAGATTAATATTACTTTTTTTTTACCACTTGTCCTTACTAATTTGGATAAAATAATTAGGAGCCTTTGTTTACTTACTACTAAAAGACAAGTTGTCTTGTTTTTTCACTGTTTTAAGGACAACATATCATTAAGAAACATATATTTAATGTACCGTAAGATTTTTTTGTTAATATAAAGCCGATAATGACATTTGTCGTGGTCCCATTTATTTGAAAAAGTACCTATATACTTTTGGTACCAGTACAAAAATATTGGAATGGGGACAACACTGATACACTAATGTAGACCGGTGCCTATGATTGGAACATCCTTAGTTTGCTCAAATATGCTTTTACTCTGTGAGCATGTGTTGCTCTTTGACGTCAAACCATCACACTTTTATATTCTAGGAGGTCAACGTTTATGACGTTGCCCTTTCCTTCCCCACAGGTGCTGAAGGGCAGTAAAAAGCTCTGCCTCTCTGTTCGCTCTGTGGGGCGGATTCCAGGTGGCTACGTCACCAACCACGTTTATACCTGGGTGGACCCTCTTGGCCACAGCGTGTCTCCTCCACCTGACCTAACTGAGCATCACAATGCCAGCCTCAGAAGAATGGACAGCCAGCGACGCAGCAACATGCAGCTCCTGCAGGAGGGGGACGAGAAGAAGGTAAAAGAACTAGACATTGAAATCGTATTAAAATCGCTACTTGATATTTATCATCCTGTATAAAGAGTTTATGACATCAATGAATTACTTCAGAGGTTGGCAACCCAAAATGTTTAAGGATCCATATTGGACCACAAATACAAAAATGTATATGTCTGGAGCCGCAAAAAACTAAAAGACTTGTATAAGCGTACTTGCCAACCTTGAGACCTCCGATTTCGGGAGGTGGGGGTGGAGGGGCGTGGTCGGGGTGGGGCGGAGGCGTGGTTAAGAGGGGTGGCGTATAATTCACCAACTCAAGTATTTCATATATATATATATATATATATATATATATATATATATATATATATATATACTGCATTTGTAGGAAATACTTGGCTTTCAGTGAATTCTAGCTATATATATTTATTTTATTATATATATCAGGGGTCGGGAACCTTTTTGGCTGAGAGAGCCAAGAAGCCAAATATTTTTAAATGTATTTCCCAAAGAGCCATATAATTTTTTTTTTAACACTGAACACAACTAGACACGTGCATTTTTAAGTAAGACCAACATTATAATAGGTCTCTTATTCTTTATAATAACATTGTTATTCTGAAGCTAACTGTGGAGGGGGCGTGGCCTGCGGGCCTGCAGCAAAGCAGGATGTTGCCAGGACCAGCCTCGAAATCAGCGACAGGTCCGTAGATGGCCCACCTGGGCCTTGTTATCTAATCACCTGTCGCTCTGTTATAAGCAGCAGCAAGGAGGAGAGACAGGGTTGGGGCTGGAGCCAGAGCGCGAGTGAGGACGAAAGAGAAAAAGACAATTGCTGGAAAGCACCTGAGAGAAAAATAAAATAAAACAATATTGTAACCCTAAAACAGGCTCTTGGTGGTCTGAAGAACCCCCAGGAGGGCAAACCCCACAATAACCAATAATAAATAAATTACTTCTTACCATTAATGCAACTTCTTGAACATAAAAAAGCATGAAAATGTTTTATATTTTGAACGTTATTTTTAACACTGTGATTACAAGTGGAATTATTAATCACTTATCGTGTTAAGCAATGTTAGCTCAGATTTATCCGAGAGCCAGATGCAGTCATCAAAAAAGCCACATCTGGCTCTAGAGCCATAGGTTCCCTACCCCTGATATATATAAATAAAATAAATAGTTGAATTTCCGACGGCACCTATCAAATACACAGTAAAAAAAAAACACAGTTGTTCTACTAACTGTACTGTGCTTGTTGGTTACCAAAAAAAAAAACAACAACACTTACCTTTCACTATTTGAGTAACCTTTGTTCTGCCATTTGCGTATTGGCGAGCGATCTCCGAATCCGGGAACATCCTTCACGGATTTGTTGTAGACATCCGCAAATGACAACGGGATGTTGCTTCCAGCTATCAACATAGCCATCTCTGTCTCAGCATAAGATACACTATCGGGTCTGCATTTTGCGAGGTGGGCCATAATACTGGGTTTTGAACTATGCTGCACTGACTGACCATTCATGGCTGAGTATATCCGTTCGGCCGCCGTGTTCAAGGGAGAAGTCTGTTCTACAAAATTTACAGGCAACATACCCCTTCCCCTTCGAACTCTCCTGGATAAACTTAAATTCTTGTTTCCAATCGTTCTGGAACTTGCAAGCGTATTCCTTCATTTTACTCGTCGACGGTGTAATATATTGGGTTAGAGTCAATAAACAGGCGACATGATTAAGTTACGTCTCTTTACTGTGGGCTTCAGAACAGACTCCCTAATGCATGTTCCTTGACTGCACTTAAATGTAGAATATATTTACATTATTTTCTATGTACAGTAGATGGCAGTATTGTCCTGTTTAAGAGGGTCACAACATTGAGTCGGTCTGCATTGAGCTGGAGGGGGCGTGGCCTCCAGCTCCGCCTGAATTTCGGGAAAAAATTTGTCCCGGGAGGTTTTCGGGAGAGGCGCTAAATATCGGGAGTCTCCCGGAAAAGGACATTAACACATCCGACACGTACGTAGGATTAACCGAAGGAGCGTTTAAAACCAGATGGAATAATCACAAGGCCTCCTTCAGAAACCAGACTTTGCGGAATTCTATAGAACTCAGCAAGCACATTTGGAACCTCAAAGACAATAATGTTGAATATTCAATAACATGGCAAATTTTTGCATCCAGCACACCTTACAACAGTGGTAATAAAAGATGCAACCTATGCTTAAAAGAGAAACTGTTTATTATATATCATCCAGATCTGTCATCCCTCAACAAGCGCAGTGAAATCATTTCAACATGCCGCCACAGACTGAAACCCCTCCTAGGTAACACATGAGCCAGTCACCACACCCTACGCCTGCCTGTACCCACCCACTCTGTGCTCTATATAAACCATTGTATGTGAATGCTTCCATTAAAATCTCCTGATGATTGAGGGAACCCCTCATGAAACAGTTCTGTATGTATATATATATATATATATACAGTATATATATATATATATATATATATATATATATATATATATATATTATATATATTATATATAAATATATAATATACACGTGCAGTTATATATATATATGTATATTATATATAAATATATAATATACACGTGCAGTTACATTATTATATCAACTATCAGAGACAGCTTCAGGAAACTCTTCTTTAACATAATGTTGTGTTTTGCTGATCACATTTCTTCACCCCAATGCGGCCCCCGAGTCAAAAAGTTTGGAGACCCCTGTTGTAAAGCATAACAATTGGCCAAACGACTGTACGACTGTATATTCAACTAAAGTTGAATAAAACTACTCAACGTTTCATCACACCAGAACTTCACAAACCAGAAGACTATAATATTAATGCATGCAAAAAGGCAAAAGGCAAGTCCTTTAGTCTAAAGTACCTCATTTATCCAGCTACAATAGTCTGTCATTCCCTTAAAGGGAACAAGGACACAAGTAATGTAATGGGCATTAATCTTTAAATGATCCTTAGGACTGCACCAAGTAACGGACTATTTCCTTCCGTTGAAATTATTACTGGACAGTTTTTCACTCGGACACTTAAAGCCTTGTGACTTATTTCCCCACTACATTTTTCTAACCCTACGCAGTCAGATCTTTCAATGTAAAGAATAACATATTTGATTTCATTGTTGTAGAATGTATTGCTTTTTTTTTTTTTTTTTACTGTCACCACACTTTGTGCCACTGTAATTATGTTTTATTCATTCACAATTGTAATTGTTTAAGAATTACAGTTGTCATTAAACACATTTTTAAAGTTGTTTTCAAAAAAACTAAGCCGTTTTTTAAATTTTTTATTCATATTTTGCTCTCTTACCGTACCAAAAATGAACCAAAACCTACTATAATAGGTGTGTGTATATGTATGTAATAGAGATGCGCGGATAGGCAATCATATCATCCGCAACCGCATCACCAAAGAAGTCATCCACCCGCCGTCCACCCGAACTAACATTTTATCAGGACCGTACCCGCCCGCCCGCCACCCGCCCGTTGAAATACATCAGAGGTCGGCCGCCTTTACCACTTACAGAGCTATTTAAACCTGTTTCACAGAGTAATGAAGACAATTGGCGCCGCTAACGTTCTCGCGACTATCCAATAGCGTGCATCCTGATGACAAGAATATGGCGTGCTGTGAAGCCATTGCCTTAGACACCTTCAACAACATGTACGAACCGATTGTTGGTCCGGCAACATGTTGTGTGCAGCTTCCGTAATCACACGTACAAGATTGAAAGGCATACTGGGTGACACAGAGTACACTGATGGTTGTGATATAAACAACGTTAACACTTACTACTATGCGCCACGCTGTGAAGCCACACAATACAAGATTGACAAACACATTTCGGGAGAACATCCTCACAGTAACACAACATAAACGCAACACAACAAATACCCATAATCTTTTGTATCCGTGACAAATCCTGAATATATTTTACACCCCCGCGACCCCAACCCCGCCCACCTTACCGACCCACGGGGGGGTGTAAAATATATTCAGGAATTGTCACGGATACAAAGGATTCTGGGTATTAGTTGTGTTGCGTTTATGTTGTGTTACTGTGAGGATGTTCTCCCGAAATGTGTTTGTCGTTCTTAACTGGTGTGGCTTCACAGCGTGGCGCATATTACTTACAGAGTGTTAAAATTGTTTTTATCACAACCATTAGTGTACTCTGTGTCACCCAATATGCCTTGCAGTCGTGTGCGTGTTGCCGCGGAAGCCACACACAACATGATGCTGGACTGACAAGCAGATCGTACATGCTGTAGAAGGCGACAAAACCAATGGCTTCATAGCACGCCCTAATACTTATTATCTGGGTGACTGCCGGCAGTCATTCAAGAGAATAATAGCGTCTCCTATTGTCTTCTTCGCTTTGTGACACGGGTCTTAAATGGCTCTTTGAATGACAAAGGATACCTATCCCATAACCATGTATATCAAATATTTTCGGATGGTTCAACCGCCACCCACCCGAATCTAATTAAAATCGATTTTCTCGTCATGTCAACCGCCCGACCCGCGGTTTTTCGGCGGACTCCGCGGATGAGACCGCAAACCGCGCATCTCTAGTATGTACATATATATATATATATATATATATATATATATATATATATATATATATATATATATATATATATATATATATATATATATATTATACATCAAAGTTTATTTATATAGCCCTAAATCAAGAGTGTCTCAAAGGGCTGTACAAGCCACGACGACATCCTTGGCTCAGATCCCACATCATAAATATGCACTATATTTCCAAAAGTAGTTGGCCTCCTGCTTTGACTCACATATGAATTTGGGTTAAATATGATGTCGGTCCACCTTTTGCAGCTATTACAGCTTCAACTCTTCTGGGAAGGCTGTCCACAAGGTTGCGGAGTGTGTTTATGGGAATTTTCGACCATTCTTCCAAAAGCTCATTGGTGAATTGATTAACGTGGACCCCGACTTAAACAAGTTGAAAAATGTATTTGGGTGTTACCATTTAGTGGTCAATTGTACGGAATATGTACTGAACTGTGCAATCTACTAATAAAAGTATCAATCAAATGAAGTAACACACTGATGTTGATTGAGAAGTCCTGGCTCTCAGTCTCTGTTCTAATTTATCGTAAAGGTGCTCTGTCCGGTTCAAGTCAGGACTCTGTGCAGGCCAGTCAAGTTCATCCACACCAGACTCTATCATCCATGTTTTTATGGACCTTGTTTTGTGCACTAGTGCACAATCATGTTGGAAGAGGAAGGGGCCCGCTACAAGGTTGGGAGCATGGAATTATCCAAAATGGTTTGGTATACTGGAGCATTCAAAATTCCTTTCATTGGAACTAACGGGAAGAGCCAAACTCCTAATTCCTCCTCCACCAAATTTCCCAATGCAGTCCGAAATGTACCGTTGTCCTGGCAACCTCCAAACTCAGACTCGTCCGTTAAGTTGCCAGATGGAAAAGCGTGATTCATCATTCCAGAGAAGGCGTCTCCACTGCTCTAGAGTCCAGTGGCGACGTGCTTTACACCACTTTATCTGACGCTTTGCATTGGACTTGGTGATGTATGCCTTAGATGCAGCTGCTCGGCCATGGAAACCCATTCCATGAAGCTCTCTGGGTACTGTATGTGGGCTAATTGGAAGGTCACATGAAGTTTGGAGCTCTGTAGCAACTGACTGTGCAGAAAGTCGGCGATCTCTTTGCACTATGCGCTTCAGCATCCGCTGACCCCTCTCTGTCATTTTACGTGGCCTACCACTTTGTGGCTGAGTTGCTGTTGTTCCCAAACTCTTCCATTCTCTTATAATAAAGCCGACATTTGACTTTTACGTGGCCTACCACTTTGTGGCTGAGTTGCTGTTGTTCCCAAACTCTTCCATTTTCTTATAATAAAGCCTACAGTTGACTTTGGAATATTTCGGAGCAATAAAGTGTGCCTTTTTCTGTTGTCTATATATCTGCGAAAACTCAGTATTGTCTAGTTTGTCCAATTAACAAGAATGTGTTTTTTCACAAATGCTTCATGATTAGATCCTAGATTAAGATGCTTTCCTTTGTTTTTGTAGAATGAGACCTGAGCTTGAGGACTCTTAAGAGTGTTGGAGCATATTGCAGTAAATTCTGATGCCAAGGATTAAGTAAGAGCTGCTGTTTGTTGGCAAAGAGGAGGATGACTTTAAAATCTAAGCCATTTTCTATGCCCTGGATGAATGTGACAAAGAACATAATTTCCTCAGTTCTCTAACTTGGCAAATGTTGTTGGTGTTTTGCCAATAAAATAGTAAATACAGTACTACAGAACAGATTTCTATGTCATGAAAATATATTTACATCAGTATTGTGCAAACCTTGTTTCCATATGAGTTGGGAAATTGTGTTAGATGTAAATATAAACACAATACAATGATTCGCAAATCATTTTCAACCCATATTCAGTTGAATATGCTACAAAGACAACATATTTAAAGTTCAAACTGATAAACCCTTTTTTCTTTTTTAAATAATCATTAACTTTAAAATTTGATGCCAGCAACACGTGACAAAGATAATGGCAAAAGTGGCCATAAATACTGATAAAGTTGAGGAATTCTCATCAAACACTTATTTGGAACATCCCACAGGTGTGCAGGCTAATTGGGAACAGGTGGGTGCCATGATTGGGTATAAAAGCAGCTTCCGTGAAATGCTAAGTCATTCACAAACAAGGATTGGGAAACGGTCACCACTTTGTGAACAAATGCGTGAACAAATCATCAAACAGTTTAAGACCAACATTTCTCAACGGGCTATTGCAAGAAATTTAGGAATTACGGTCCGTAATACCATCACAAGGTTCAAAGAATCTGGAGAAATCACTGCACATAAGCGATGATATAACGGACCTTCGTTCCCTCAGGCGATACTGCATCAAAAGCGACGTCAGTGTGTAAAGGATATCACCACATGGGCTCAGGAACACTTCGGAAAACCACTGACAGTAACTACAGTTTGTCGCTACATCTGTAAGTGCAAGTAAAGCTCTACTATGCAAAGCCAAAGCCATTTTTTTGACGACACCCAGAAACGCCGCCGGCTTCGCTGGGCCAGAGCTCATCTAAGATGAACTGATGCGAAGTGGAAAAGTGTTCTGTGGTCTGACGAGTCCACATTTCAAATTGTTTTTTGGAAACGGTGAACGTCGTGTCCTCCGGAAAGGAAAAGAACCATCAGGACTGTTCTAGGTGCAAAGTTGAAAAGCCAGCATCTGTGATGGTATGGGGGTGCATTAGTGGCCAAGGCATGGGTAACTTACACATCTGTGAAGGCACTATTAATGCTGAATGGTACATACAGGCTTTGGAGCAACATATGTTGCCATCCAAGCAACGTTATCATGGACGCTCCTGCTTATTTCAGCAAGACAATGCCAAGTCAGTTGTTACAACAGCATGGCTTCATAGTAAAAGAGTGCGGGTACTAGGCTAACTTGCCTGTAGACCAGACCTGTCTCCCATTGAAAATGTGTGGCGCATTATGAAGCCTAAAATACCACAACGGAGACCCCGGACTGTTGAACAACTTAAGCTGTACATAAAACAAGAATTGAAAATAATTCCACCTAAAAATCTTCAAAAATGTCTCTCATCAGTTCCCAAACGTTTATTGAGTGTTGTTAAAAGAAAAGGCGATGTAACACAGTGGTGAACATGCCCTTTCCCAACTACTTTGGCACGTGTTGCAGCCATGAAATCCTAAGTTAATGATTATCAAGTTTATGAGTTTGAACATCAAATATCTTGTCTTTGTAGTGCATTCAATTGAATATGGGTTGAAAAGGATTTGCAAATCATTGTATTCCGTTTATATTTACATCCAACACAATTTCCCAACTCATGTGGAAACGGGGTTTGTAAATCATTTTGACAAGCAATAACGTGACAAAAGTTGTAATGGTTAAAGTTTTTATTTTTTTTTCCAAAACTTTAATATCAACTTCTAATTTTATGAAGGTGGTATCATTGTTTTAAGTGTTTCTTGAACTTAAAAAGCAAAGGATTTCAACAAAAAATGTTAAACAAATGCTATATTGCTATTTTACTCGTTTTAAAAATAGACACAAGATTGCAGTAAAAGTACATACCGTATTTTTTCGGATTATAAATCGCTCCAGAGTATACCTCGCACCGGCCAAAAATGCATAATAAAGAAGGAAAAAAAACATATGTATGTCGCACTGGAGTATAAGTCGCATTTTTGTGGGACATGTATTTGATAAAATCCAACACCAAGAATAAACATTTGAAAGGCAATTTAAAATAAATAAAGAATAGTGAACAACATGTCACCACTACCTGTCTTGTCGCTTGTAGCTTTGTCTACTTCGTTTCAGTCTGCTCATGCCATAGTTCCGTCGTATCACAGTAAGTGTTTTTGTTCTTAGACAAGTTTTTTATCCGCCTCGTGCGCGCCTTTTGTTGGTACTCTTTTGGTTTGTTCTTGTTTTAGTGTTTAATTAAATCATGTTTTCTTACACAAGGCCTGCCTCCTTCTCTGCATCTTGGGGTTCGTCACCAACAAACTGACAGAATAACCCAGCCTCTGACTGGAGGACAAAACAGGTTCAAATAGTGCCTGGCTGATTGACACCAGGTGTGGCCAGGTGCCAATCAGCCACAGCTGAGGGGACACAGCACTCAGGGAGACAAACGGGAAACAGAACCAAAATAAGAGTGCTGACAGGAACTAAAGACAGGAAACAAAGACAAATGCAGAGGAAAAACTAAGACATAGACCAAACTGTCAGGGACAAGCCTGACACAACAGGCTGAATAAGTGTACGTTATATGACGCATAAATAACCAACTGAGAAGGTGCCTGGTATGTTAACGTAACATATTATGGTAAGAGTCATTCAAATAACTATAACATATAGAACATGTTATACGTTTACCAAACAATTTGTCACTCCTAATCGATAAATCCCATGAAATCTTCTTTCTCGATGTCACTTCTAAACAACTCCGCCAACTCCAAAGGTATGCGCCGCTTCCTCTTGTCGTTTTCTGCTGCATATTTCACTACGTCCAGCATGTAATCTGTAGTACATGATTTCCTTTTCGGTGCCATTTTAGTTGTGAAGGGAATTATATTTATATAGCGCTTTTTCTGTAGTGACTCAAAGCGCTTTACATGGTGACACCCAATAGCTAAGTTACATTCAAACCAGTGTGGGTGGCACTGGAAGCAGGTGGGTAAAGTGTCTTGCCCAAGGACACAACGGCAGTGACTAGGATGGCGGAAGCGGGAATCGAACCTGCAACCCTCAAGTTGCTGGCACGGCCACTCTACCAACCGAGCTAAACTGCCCTTCTCAGTTTTTATAAGTTACCGCCAACGTTGAAATGATCCATTTTAATAGCTACGGCAGTAGCATATAGCAGTTAGCATCCCATGACCCACAATGCACTTCTGCCATGACCCTCCCCCGCCGAATTCTTATTGGTTGACGTATGTGTGACGATTGCTGACATTTTCTTCGTCTCTTCCGCGAATTAGATAAATAATATTATTTAATATTTTACGGTAATGTGTTAATAATTTCACACATAAGTCGCTCCGGAGTATATGTTGCAAACTATGAAAAAAAACTGCGATTTATAATCTGAAAAATACGGTACTTGGAGCTAATTGCCAAATTTACTGTATTACGTTATATTTGATAGTAGTCTAATATAGCTAATATAGACACTTAAATAATAAGTTGCCTTCATTATAACACTTAATTTTTTGCAGCTCCAAACAGGTTTTTATTTTTGTTTTCGGTCTCTTTCAACATTGTGGGTTGCCGACCCCTGGATTAGACAGTTGACATGCTCGTTTTAGCGCTGCTCAGACACTAAGTCATTTGGCAAAAGAAGACACCAATTGGCCGAAAAGTACGGAACATTTGAGGCAAAGTTGCGAGGCTGCACATAATTCACCAGGGATTGGTTGAATTCGTATGAATCGCTTAAAATCCTTGACCGAAAACCACAACATCACCATCACTGTTTAGTTCTCCAAAAATATAGATTGTTAAATTTAGCTAACATTCAAAGATTAGCATCAATATGAGTGGCCCATCAAATCCTAAATAACACTGCACCAGCGCCACTTAAGCACTTTGTCCAGTTTACTTCTGCCTTGTGACAACTAGAAACACACGAGCCTCCACCAGGGGGCAGTGTAGCGTACCAAGGTGTAAAACATCTTTTGCAAAATCAGCCTTTTCATACATAAAGGAATGGAACGACCTCACCACAAACTTGTAAAGGCTAACAGATCACTCTTCATTCACAATTGAAGTTAAAAAGTGGCTTTGGAGCAATCAAAGGTGCTCACACGGTCACTAAGGTGGCCACTATGTTTGACAAATCAACTTAATGTGTATTATATTTATCCATGACAGCATTTATGTTGGAAATTGTGAGGTTTGTCTGTTAAAATCATGGTTGTTTTTACAAATGATGACAGATGTGAACAAGAGCATGTATTGTCTTTGTGTGATGTTGTAAATGAGGTGTGGTTTTATATTAAAGGCGAACATTATCACCAGACCTAAGTAAGCATCAATATATACCTTGATGTTGCAGAAAAAAGACCATATAATTTTTTAACCGATTTCCAAACTCTAAATGGGTGAATTTTGGCAAATTAAACACCTTTCTGTTTATCGCTCTCTCAACGACGACGTCAGAACGTGACGTCACATCGGTCCTCAACGCCATGTTTCCCTACCACATCGAGTCAAATCAGCTCTGTTATTTTCCGTTTTTACGACTGTTTGCCGGTACCTTGGAGTCATCATGCCTCGTTGGTGTGTTGTCGGAGGGTGTAACAACATGATCATGGACGGATTCAAGTTGATTTACGTAGAATGTGCATTGATTAGGACAGCATGCTAATCAATGCTAACATGCTATTTAGGCTAGCTGTGTGCATTATGCCTCATTTGTAGCTATATTTACATCCAGCCTTTCCCTCCATCCACATTTAATGCCAAACAAACACTTACCAATCGACGGATTTAAGTTGCTCCAGTTTCAAGAGATGCGAAAGTCCCTCGTTTGGTTTTTACCGGCGATGCTACGACATTGATGGCAAGAATGCCTGGATATCCTGCGACACTTAAAGCAGATACATTCCCAACGATAAAGTCAACGAAATCACAAAGGTGAGTGTTGTTGTTATTGACTTATTGATCCAGTGTCAATGCGAAAGTCCTGATCAGTTGGTCTGCACATTTTACCTGCGATGCTAACGCAGAATAGCGTTAGCATGGCCGAATAGCGTCAATAGCTATTCGCTCAATAGCTTCAGTTTGTTCTTCAATTTCGGTTTTGCTATCTGCCTCCATACTCCAACCCTCTATTTCAATACATGTTTAATCTGTTGAATCGCTTAAGCCGCTGAAATCCGAGTCTGAATCCGAGCTAATGTCGCTATATCTTGCTGTGCTATTCGCCATTGTTTGTATCTGAATCGCTATGTGACGTCACAGGAAAATGGACAGTGACATCGCAAATAGCAAAAATCAAGCACTTTAAAGCTTTTTTTAGGGATATTCCGGGAGATGTAAAATTTAGAAAAAAACTTTGAAAAATAAAATAAGCCACTGGGAACTGATTTTTATTGGTTTTAACCCTTCTGAAATTGTGATAATGTTCCCCTTTAAATATGTGTCCATGAAAGGGCATTTTATGACTTTTATTAATTTGTTTACTTGCTATGGTATGATTTTATTGTCATAATTTTATTGCATTATTTTTGTATCCTTTTATTTTAGGTAGCCAGGGACTGCAGATGGAAATGAGCTATTTAGCTATAATCTGGTACAGAACATATCTGTCTTTGATCTTAATGTTTCTGTGCATGGTCCATTCATATAAAGACTAAACTGAATTGGCGCGATAGCAACAAAGTAATTTTCTGGAGAGACTGATCAGGCTGAAATGAGCAATACTGACTCGTGAGAAATAAGTATCCGAATATTCCATTCTAGAGAGAAGTTAAGTCCCTACCTTTAGTCAAAAGTGATTTATGACCCCTCATAAATCAATGATTTATGACCCCTCAAGGTCAAAGGTCAATGATTTATGAGGGGTCAAGTTCAAAGGTTAATGATGTATGAGGGGTCAAGGTTAAAGGTCAAAGTCAAAGGTCAAAGTCAAAGGTCAGGTTCAAATGTCAAGGTCAAGTGGGTGTGGCTTACCCGGAAGAGGGTGGAGTTAAGACCTGCGGTGGGAGTGGTTAAACCAGGAAGAGGGTGGAGTTTTAAACAGAAAGAGGGCAGAGTTAAGACCTGCGGTGGGAGTGGTTAAACCAGGAAGAGGGTGGAGTTAAGACCTGACAGGGAACAAAGGAGGGTTCAGTTTTTTTAAGAAAGCAATGTCATCTGAGCAGCATGTGACCATATATTTGATAGTTTAAATGTTTACGATCGTTTGAAACAACTTCCAGATTTCGATGTATAGATGGCTGGGAATGTTACGTGTGGAGATGTGGACACGCACGCACTTCACACACACACACACACACACACACACACACACACACACACACACACACGCAGAGGAGGGGTACAAAAGGGCGGTGTAAGGCTTAGTCATTATTTGGAGCTTTATACGTTAGCGTAAAGACTTTGTTCGATTCGGTCATGATTAGTGAAACGCCTGTGTCGATTTATAAAAATAATAAAACTTACATTGACGCTCCGCAAAAAAGTCGAGTGTTTCTAAATCGTATTCAGATGCCGCCGACCGAGTCTTTGCGTGAGAAATGGGACTTGGAAGCGTACGGGATGGAGGGATCTTTTGGATTTGTATTCAGATACGAAATGGGTGATATCTGCTTATTTCAGCTAAAAGAAAGAAGAGACGGAAGCCCTTTCTCGATATTTTCATCGTTATCTACCGTGGATTGGGAAGTTTTTGGTGGACACGCACACACACGCACACACACACACACACACACACACACACACACGCACACACTTCACACGCACACACACACACACACACACACACACACACGCAGAGGAGGGGTACAAAAGGGCGGTGTAAGGCTTAGTCATTATTTGGAGCTTTATACGTTAGCGTAAAGACTTTGTTCGATTCGGTCATGATTAGTGAAACGCCTGTGTCGATTTATAAAAATAATAAAACTTACATTGACGCTCCGCAAAAAAGTCGAGTGTTTCTAAATCGTATTCAGATGCCGCCGACCGAGTCTTTGCGTGAGAAATGGGACTTGGAAGCGTACGGGATGGAGGGATCTTTTGGATTTGTATTCAGATACGAAATGGGGGATATCTGCTTATTTCAGCTAAAAGAAAGAAGAGACGGAAGCCCTTTCTCGATATTTTCATCGTTATCTACCGTGGATTGGGAAGTTATTGGTGGACACGCACACACACACACACACACGCACACACACGCACACACACACACACGCACACACACACACACACACACACACACACACACACACACACACACACATTCGTACGCACACATCGTTAAGACCTGACAGGGAACAAAGCAGGGTTCAGTTTTTTAAGAAAGCAATGTCATCTGAGCAGCATGTGACCACCCATCTGACAGTTTAAATGTTTACGATCGTCTGAAACAACTTCCATACCTCACGAAAACATATTTAAACAGATGGAAAAAACTATCGCAGAACACAGTGTCACGTAGCAACTGGTCTTTACGGTCGTTTGAATCAACAGGTCAGTTTGGGGGACAAAGCAGGGTTCAGTTTTTACTGACTTCCCATCTGACAGTTTAAATGTTTATGATCGTCTGAAACAACAGGTCAGTTTGGGGTACAAAGGAGGGTTCAGTTTTTATGGAAGCTTGAGATTGTCGTATGAATAGCAACTGGCCACCCATTTGACAGTTTAAATGTTTACGATCGTCTGAAACAACTTCCATACCTCACGAAAACATATTTAAACAGACGGAGAAACTAGAGCAGAACACAGTGTAACCGCGATTTGCAAAATGAAAGGTAATTTCTTTTTTTTTTTTTTTTTCATTCCTTGTAACACGTCTGTTTAATGTTACTATAATAAGTATTTATTCGAACTAAAAACAGTCGAACATCGAGTTGAAATTCACCCACCACCAAGGGATCTCCTAACAGAGTCTCCAATCCTTTTGTGTAAGTACCGATTTTTTTTTTTTTACTGTATTCATTTCATTACCTCCGTTTTTACCACATTATTAGACAATGGTTTAACTCCGTTTAAGCATTTAAACGTTAAAAGCATTGCACGTGTACGACGATGTAATACCTTTTTTTTTTTAACAGCCGATGACGACGAAGTGAAAGACGAAGAACTTTGTTTGATCGATCTTACAAAGTTGGAAGATGATTATCGAGGTGTGTTTAAACCTTCGAATTATTTAATATTGTGTGTATTCATTATTTTGTTTTATAGAGGATTCGCCGGAAGAGACCAACGCGATCCCTTTAACCCAATCGCAGTCTGGTGAGTCAAATAATTCTCATTTTTACAAGAAAAAAAACATGCGGTATACGATACATATATACATATATTTACTTACAGATTTTCCGTTTACATCTCTTGCTCACTGGTCTCCCTTAACGCTGGAGGGTCCGTCAACGGCCATTCCAGGCAGAGGAGAAGGCTTGATTGCGCCAAAGACTCCAGACATCGAATCCTTGCTCCGTGGGGAAATCATCGAAAACGACGGTGAATGTCCAACAGGCACCCGCTGTAAGTTTTTCTCGTTTTCTGTAAGCTTTTTAAGATTCTCAGGAGCTTTAAAGAGCTCCTCTCATTCCAATGTCTTTCGCTCAAATGAATTTCGCGCCTAAGGGGAATGGGCGGGGACTGATTCCGGAGGTGGGCGGTTGTTTCCGGCTATGCTTGCATGAGTGGAGATGACAGCGCCACATGTGGTTAAAGCCGGTATATATTAATTTTTTTTTTTTTTTTTTTTTTTTCCACAGGCAACAAACGCAGGAGGAAGCGTAGATGCGCCCGCCAGCTCGACAAACATGATAGAAACAGAAGAAGGCTGAAACAGTACTATCGTATACTGGCTCGCACTCTCATGAAGATGGCAGACATGATTTGATACATACTGGTTTGTTATATCTGTTCCATTCGAATTATTTTTTCTTTTTTTTCTTTAGAGAAATATAATGGGTGTAGTTCCATCTGAATTAGATGTAGTTATTGTAGAAGATGAAGACGTTTGTAATCATCATTTAGATCCAAACAACCAGATAGAATGGGAACCAAACGATGATCGGTCTTTGCAAGATGATATTAATGTGTTAAATTCAAACACAAACACATGGCATAGCGCTAAGCGGCATGGTAAGGAAGGAAAGCGAGTCAATGTATTTTTGCAAAAAATCAGGGTCTTTAAAACAGAGAACTTTACTCCCCTGCATGATAATTAAGGGTGCTATACCCAGCCGTACCATGCCTCTCAGAATCAAGTAACCGTCAAATCCTCTCGAATTGTGGGCTATAAATGTAGATTTAAGATAACGAGGTTTCCTGAAATGATTGAGGAAAACTGTAACACAATCCAGTCCAAAAGCACACCACTCTTCTCCTTGCAGCGTCTTGGTACAGACTAGAAAGGGAATGTGTTATTCGAGTTTAATGGATTGTAAAGATAACGAGCTTTTTTTCTGCGGATTTCATGTTCCAAAAGGGTTTCGATTTTTCTTCTTACACCACCTCGAGGGTTATGTATCACCTGGACCATCACCTGTATTTCTTCATCGTTCAATATTTCAACGTTTGATTGTACCAACAGATCTAACACATCTTGAAAAGCATTCATCACAGCCCCGGCATCGTTTCGAAATGTAAATGAAGTGTGTTGATTTGCACTTTCACCGGATAACTCCAATTGAATGATATCGTCGGGTCTAGCTTCCTTAGTTACCATCTGTGTCAGCTTTTTAAGGCTCCCCAAGACTCCGCGGTAAAATGTGGCGTAATCTGTTACATCGTTGTTTTGAGGAAAAGTTAAAACGCTGGATAGTTGTATATTGTTGAATGTTTCCCTCCTCAAGACATTTACCCCATCACCCCTCTGGGTCTCATTTGAAATTGATTGGTCAGCCGTTGACGGTTGGTTCTGCATGACCCCCACCACCTCCGAAAAATCCAAACATTCCCCCGAGGGTGTCGCCCCTCCCAACACCCTCGGTGTTGGGAGGGTTTTGGACTGGATTGTGTTACAGTTTTCCTCAATCATTTCAGGAAACCTCGTTATCTTAAATCTACATTTATAGCCCACAATTCGAGAGGATTTGACGGTTACTTGATTCTGAGAGGCATGGTACGGCTGGGTATAGCACCCTTAATTATCATGCAGGGGAGTAAAGTTCTCTGTTTTAAAGACCCTGATTTTTTGCAAAAATACATTGACTCGCTTTCCTTCCTTACCATGCCGCTTAGCGCTATGCCATGTGTTTGTGTTAGAATTTAACACATTAATATCATCTTGCAAAGACCGATCATCGTTTGGTTCCCATTCTATCTGGTTGTTTGGATCTAAATGATGATTACAAACGTCTTCATCTTCTACAATAACTACATCTAATTCAGATGGAACTACACCCATTATATTTCTCTAAAGAAAAAAAAGAAAAAATAATTCGAATGGAACAGATATAACAAACCAGTATGTATCAAATCATGTCTGCCATCTTCATGAGAGTGCGAGCCAGTATACGATAGTACTGTTTCAGCCTTCTTCTGTTTCTATCATGTTTGTCGAGCTGGCGGGCGCATCTACGCTTCCTCCTGCGTTTGTTGCCTGTGGAAAAAAAAAAAAAAAAAAAAAAAAAATTAATATATACCGGCTTTAACCACATGTGGCGCTGTCATCTCCACTCATGCAAGCATAGCCGGAAACAACCGCCCACCTCCGGAATCAGTCCCCGCCCATTCCCCTTAGGCGCGAAATTCATTTGAGCGAAAGACATTGGAATGAGAGGAGCTCTTTAAAGCTCCTGAGAATCTTAAAAAGCTTACAGAAAACGAGAAAAACTTACAGCAGGTGCCTGTTGGACATTCACCGTCGTTTTCGATGATTTCCCCACGGAGCAAGGATTCGATGTCTGGAGTCTTTGGCGCAATCAAGCCTTCTCCTCTGCCTGGAATGGCCGTTGACGGACCCTCCAGCGTTAAGGGAGACCAGTGAGCAAGAGATGTAAACGGAAAATCTGTAAGTAAATATATGTATATATGTATCGTATACCGCATGTTTTTTTTCTTGTAAAAATGAGAATTATTTGACTCACCAGACTGCGATTGGGTTAAAGGGATCGCGTTGGTCTCTTCCGGCGAATCCTCTATAAAACAAAATAATGAATACACACAATATTAAATAATTCGAAGGTTTAAACACACCTCGATAATCATCTTCCAACTTTGTAAGATCGATCAAACAAAGTTCTTCGTCTTTCACTTCGTCGTCATCGGCTGTTAAAAAAAAAAAGGTATTACATCGTCGTACACGTGCAATGCTTTTAACGTTTAAATGCTTAAACGGAGTTAAACCATTGTCTAATAATGTGGTAAAAACGGAGGTAATGAAATGAATACAGTAAAAAAAAAAAAAATCGGTACTTACACAAAAGGATTGGAGACTCTGTTAGGAGATCCCTTGGTGGTGGGTGAATTTCAACTCGATGTTCGACTGTTTTTAGTTCGAATAAATACTTATTATAGTAACATTAAACAGACGTGTTACAAGGAATGAAAAAAAAAAAAAAAAAGAAATTACCTTTCATTTTGCAAATCGCGGTTACACTGTGTTCTGCTCTAGTTTCTCCGTCTGTTTAAATATGTTTTCGTGAGGTATGGAAGTTGTTTCAGACGATCGTAAACATTTAAACTGTCAAATGGGTGGCCAGTTGCTATTCATACGACAATCTCAAGCTTCCATAAAAACTGAACCCTCCTTTGTACCCCAAACTGACCTGTTGTTTCAGACGATCATAAACATTTAAACTGTCAGATGGGAAGTCAGTAAAAACTGAACCCTGCTTTGTCCCCCAAACTGACCTGTTGATTCAAACGACCGTAAAGACCAGTTGCTACGTGACACTGTGTTCTGCGATAGTTTTTTCCATCTGTTTAAATATGTTTTCGTGAGGTATGGAAGTTGTTTCAGACGATCGTAAACATTTAAACTGTCAGATGGGTGGTCACATGCTGCTCAGATGACATTGCTTTCTTAAAAAACTGAACCCTGCTTTGTTCCCTGTCAGGTCTTAACGATGTGTGCGTACGAATGTGTGTGTGTGTGTGTGTGTGTGTGTGTGTGTGTGTGTGTGTGTGTGTGTGTGTGTGTGTGTGTGTGTGTGTGTGTGGTGTGTGGTGTGTGTGTGTGTGTGTGTGTGTGTGTGTGTGTGCGTGTGTGCGTGTGTGTGCGTGTGTGTGTGTGTGTGTGCGTGTCCACCAATAACTTCCCAATCCACGGTAGATAACGATGAAAATATCGAGAAAGGGCTTCCGTCTCTTCTTTCTTTTAGCTGAAATAAGCAGATATCCCCCATTTCGTATCTGAATACAAATCCAAAAGATCCCTCCATCCCGTACGCTTCCAAGTCCCATTTCTCACGCAAAGACTCGGTCGGCGGCATCTGAATACGATTTAGAAACACTCGACTTTTTTGCGGAGCGTCAATGTAAGTTTTATTATTTTTATAAATCGACACAGGCGTTTCACTAATCATGACCGAATCGAACAAAGTCTTTACGCTAACGTATAAAGCTCCAAATAATGACTAAGCCTTACACCGCCCTTTTGTACCCCCTCCTCTGCGTGTGTGTGTGTGTGCGTGTGTGTGTGTGTGTGTGCGTGTGTGCGTGTGTGTGCGTGTGTGTGTGTGTGTGTGCGTGTCCACCAATAACTTCCCAATCCACGGTAGATAACGATGAAAATATCGAGAAAGGGCTTCCGTCTCTTCTTTCTTTTAGCTGAAATAAGCAGATATCCCCCATTTCGTATCTGAATACAAATCCAAAAGATCCCTCCATCCCGTACGCTTCCAAGTCCCATTTCTCACGCAAAGACTCGGTCGGCGGCATCTGAATACGATTTAGAAACACTCGACTTTTTTGCGGAGCGTCAATGTAAGTTTTATTATTTTTATAAATCGACACAGGCGTTTCACTAATCATGACCGAATCGAACAAAGTCTTTACGCTAACGTATAAAGCTCCAAATAATGACTAAGCCTTACACCGCCCTTTTGTACCC